>NC_092719.1:206977455-207253829 GCF_047496885.1 Scyliorhinus torazame
GGGGACTGACATATCTTGCTGATTATTGTTTATTGTTGATGGATGTAAATGCGGGAGAAAATGTGAAAAAGGAGAATAATTTTTTTTTAAAAGCCGAGTCCCGGCGGCGCCGTTCTAACATCCTCTGAGCCGGCAGGACCTCGGCGTTGAAGGGTGAAGGGGGGGTCTGATCCCGGGGGGGCCTCCATAGTGGCCTAGCCCGAGATCGGGGCCCACCGATCAGCGGGCCAGCCTCTCTGTCGGGGTTCTCCGTTCCTCTGCGCCGGCTCCTGTAGCCCTGCGCCATTTGGTGTCGGGGCCGGCGCGGGGAAGAAGGCCACTGCGTATGCGCTAATTGGTGCTGGGCCAACTGTGCATGCGCGGACCCCACGGCGCCAGGTTCACGCAGGGATCGGCAGCTGGAGCGGCGTGGGCTGCTCTAGTGCCGTGCTACCCCACTGCGGGCCAGAGAATCGGGTCTCAGAACGGGCGTCGACGCCGGAGTAAAACACTCCCGTTCTTACGCCAGCGTCGGCACTTAGCCGCCCAATGGGAGAATCCCGCCCAATACTTTTCACTGTATCTTGGTACACGTGATAATAAATCCAAATCCAAATCCAAATCCAAAATTGCAGCATGGCAGCATTGTGGATAGCACAATTGCTTCACAGCTCCAGGGTCCCAGGTTCGATTCCGGCTTGGGTCACTGTCTGTGTGGAGTCTGCACATCCTCCCCGTGTGTGCGTGGGTTTCCTCCGGGTGCTCTGGTTTCCTCCCACAGTCCAAAGATGTGCAGGTTAAGTGGATTGGCCATGATAAATTGCCCTTGGTGTCCAATATTGCCCTTAGTGTTGGGTGGGGTTACTGGGTTATGGGGATAGGGTGGAGGTGTCGACCTTGGGAAGGGTGCTCTTTCCAAGAGCCGGTGCAGACTAGATGGGCCGAATGGCCTCCTTCTGCACTGCAAATTCTATGATAATCTATGAAAATCCCTCTTAGGCGCATGTAAAAGCTCCCCTGCCCCTTCTGAACAAGAGGTCGGGAATCCTTCCCAGTAACCTGATGAATATTTATCCCTCAACCAACATCATCACTACAGATTATTTGATCATTTATCTTAATTTATCTGGGCAGCACGGTAGCATAGTGGTTAGCACAGTTGCTTCACAGCTCCAGGGTCCCAGGTTCGATTCCCGGCTGGGTCACTGCGTGTGCAGAGTCTGCACGTCCTCCCCATGTCTGCGTGGGTTTCCTCCGGGTGCTCCAGTTTCCTCCCACAGTCCAAAGATGTTGCGGTTAGGTGGATTGGCCATGCTAAATTGCCCCTAGTGTCTTAAAAATGTTAAGTGGTGGTTACTGGGTTACGGGGATAGGGTAGATACATGGGCTTCAGTAGGGTGCTCTTTGTAAGGGCCGGTGCAGACTCGATGGGTCGAATGGCCTCCTTCTGCACTGTAAATTCTATGATTAACAGCACAGAAAGAGGCCCCTTGGTCCATCGTATCTGCATCAGCCATCTATTCTAACCCCACTTTTCAGCACTTGGCCCGTAACCTTGTATGCTCTGGCGTTTGAAGTACTCATCTAAATGCTTCTTAAATGTTGTGAGGGTTCCCGCCTCTACCACCCTTTCAGGCAGTGAGTTCTAAACTCCCACCATCCTGAAAAAGATTTTCCTCACATCCCCTCTTAACCTCCTGCTCCTTACCTTAAATCTATGCCCCCTGGTTAGTGACTCCTCTGCTAAGGGAAAAGGTGTCTTCCTGTCTATCCTATCCATATCCCTCATAATTTTATACACCTCTTGCTGTAAGCAACTTGGCTGTCATATTTTCTACAGCATTAGAGTTGCTATCAAAGTACTTGATTGATTGCAAAATGCTTTGGGCCACCCGAAGGACATGAAAGTTGGAATACAGGTGACTCTGATGAGCCTTTATGAGTGATTTATTTGAGGACAAAATTTCTCAAATCGAGATGTCCTACGTTAGCGAGATGACCAAAAAGCCTTTGACACAAGTTCCACATGAAATGCTGCTATTTCAGCTGAAAATAATAGCACTTAAAAGGTAAAGCCTGAGAATATCTAAGAAATTAGTTGCAGAGTAGGAAGCATTACATAGTGATCCGAAATGGGGAAGAGGGATGATTTGGGAAATGGGGAAAATGCTGTGCTGAGTGACCAGGCGATTGTTTCTGGGATCTGTACACACATGGGTTTGGATTTGGAAGCTCAATGCAAGCCACTGAGTTGTATTGAACCACCAGTAGTGGTAGCCGATGGCCTACCACCAGGGAAAATAGCGAAGGGCGATGCATAAGTGATGTCCATTTGAATGGTGCAGTATTGATATTAGTTATGAACAAACCAGACTGCCCTGCTTTGCAAAACTCAGCTAGAATGTATTCATTCTTTCACGAGATATGGGCATGGCTGGCAAGGGCAGCATTTTTTGCCCATTTCTAATTGCCCCTTGAACTTAACAGTAACCACAGGCAAGGATGGCAGACTCCTTCCCGAAAGGACATGAATGAACCAGATGGACTTTTTGATGACAATCGATGATACTTCATGATACTATTCAGAGACTAACTTTATATTACATACTTATTCATTAGGGGGCAGCATGGTGTTGCAGTGGATAGCACTGCTGCTTCATGGCGCCAAAGTCCCAGGTCCAATCCTGGCTTTGGGTCGCTGTCCGTGTGGAGTTTGCACATTCTCCCCGTGTTTGCATGGGTTTTGCCCCCCCACAATCCAAAGATGTGCAGGGTAGGTGGACTGGCCAGGTTAAATTGCCCTTTAATTGGGAAAAAATGAATTGGGTACTCTAAATTTATTTATTTGTTTAATTAATTGAATTCAAATCCCATCACGGCAGCCCATGTCCCCAGAGCATTAGACTGGGCCTCGGGATTGTGAGTCCGGCGACATTGCCTCGATGCCAGCGTCTCCCCCTGGAAACTAGTGAGGGACAGATATGTCGATGGTGGAGGGGAGTTTTGTTGGTAAATATTTGGGTGTCCAGGGAATGCAGAGAGCAGCTTCTGGTCCTTCCCAAATATTTATCACCAACTTCATGGCGTTCATTAGTGAATTCATAACCTCAGCCATTGGTGTTGGGTGGGGTAACTGGGTGCTGAGATAGGTGGAGGTGTTGTCAGGATGCGGTCCACTCATACACCCTCTAACGTCTGGCTCGATCAGCTTTGGTGAGCGGACGGGTTATCTGCCCAAGCTCCCCTTCTGGGAACGATGCTTCGAAGGAAACAGCAAGAGATCAAACTCCAGTGGAGGGACAGAAGCAAGTGTCTCGATGGATACATTTCAGGCTTTCTCAGGGTCAAAACAGGAGTTTGATTACATAAGATCACCAAGGTCTCTTCGACAGCGTGGAAACGTAAGATCCAATTTTGCACAAGCGACAGCTGATTTTAAGTGGCTCAGGCACATGACCAGACAACATTTTTGGAGTGCTTTAGCTGAAAAGCTAAACTTGCTACTGTATGTCACCTGCTTTTGTTGGTGGTATCTTTGTGTCGGACTTTCCTGTCTTTTCCCACAGTGGCTATTAGTTACAGTCACATGAGACTCTCAGGAGATCGGCACCAAAATAACCTCCTAATTGATTTTTTTTCCCCCTCTGGTCTCAATTAACTGAGAAAACAAAGCATTAGCATGTGGAATAAACACACATGGAGCATTTATACAGCAGTTGTGTATACAGAGTGCATTGTTTAGAAGATTTACAGGAATGTAACACTTCTCTGAATCTCAGTGGTTAATAAGTACAGCTGACGGCGGTGGGCGGGGTGGAGTCAGGGGTAAGAACTATGCAGGATTCACTCACGGAGAGCAATTGGCTGAGTGTCAAATTCTCCACCCTTGCTGACAGTGGTAACAGGGCAGACTTGCAACGGACAATCCCGGCCCACATATTCCGGTGGTATATCCCTGTGGTTTCAATGCCAATTCTCTTCCCACACCTAGTGGTACGCCAAGGCAGATATTCATCTGTTTCTATGGCTAGTGATTCCCAGAACAGTTTGCTAGTCAGTCACCAGGGCCTTATAGCTTGAGGGGGCACCACTCCCCATCAAGTGTGGCTGACCAGGTGTCTCCACCGCTCTACCACCAGGCATTGGCATTTTTGGAAGGATTTGCAGGTTGACACTCAAGCTGTTTAATTCCGTTATGAATGCACCTTCCGCGGTCATCAAGATCTGGGGTGGGAATCGAACTCAGAACCTCTGGCTCAGAGACAGGGATGCTACCGACTGCGCCACAAGACCTTCTACATCCTTATGGTGTGTTCTACAATATGTAGCAGAGATTGTTATCCTCAGTGGAGAGTGCTTATCCTTCAAGCAACATCACAAAGACAGATCATGTAGTCATCGGGCATGATTCGGCGAGCCTGTTGCGTCTGGTGTGGAGCCGGGCACAACGGGTGAATCATGCAAGAGTCCAAATCGGGCTCTGTTCTGGGCGCCACACTGATTGTGAGTCACCCGAATTGCTCACCCAGCGCAATCTTGATCCCGCACTCTCTGGGCAAGATTCAGATCAGCATATTTGGCTCAGTTAAATACCTGGCCGCTGGATTCACCTGGCATCCGGGACTCAACAGACTGGGAGACCTCGCCAGGGCGCCATTTAGCGTTGGTCCGTACAAACATGGACCAGGTGTAACAGCACCTGGGAGGGTCTCTCAAGCGATTGGAGACCCCTGGGTGGTCAGGGACAAGGCAGGGTGGTTTAGTGGCACTCCCCGGGCACTTGGGCATACTGATACTGCCATCCTTGAATCCTGATAGTGCCACTTGGGGCACTGCCAGGGTGACAAGCTGGCAGTGCTAAGATACCCAGGTGCCAAGTTGGCACTGCCAGTGGTTGGGACCGGGGTGGGGTCTTGCCACTTGGAGCGAGGGTGAGGAAGTATTCCAGGGGCCTGGAAAATGTTGGGAATGTTTGGGGGGGGGGGGTCTGAAGGGGGTGGGGGGGGGGGGGGGGAAGATCCGTGCTGCCTATCAAAATGGGCCCAATCTGCAGACAGCCATTCCTGGTGGTGAGATCAGGTCACCAGCAGGAAATCCCTCAAGTGCGAACTCGGCAGAGGGGAACTCCCTGACGCCAAAAAAACTGCAAAGTGCCGTTGAATAGCAGGGTGTTTCTTAGCGCTGTAACCGCCCAACAGCAGACTTAGTTTGAAGTCTGCTGAATTACGCCCATTCTCACATTTCTTTACTGTGGGATTTTGCTATTCACAAGTGGCTGGTGTGTTTCTTACATTACCACAGCGACCACTGTTATGGAGGTGTGCTGATGTCAAATATTAAATTTTTATTTCATCTCCTGGTGTCATATGTAACTTCTTTAAAAAGGGCAGTTTCAACTGTAAAAAAGAAACATTATCCATAAAATGGCTGCCACAGGTCACCTGATGTTTGAGACTACAAGTTGGTCAAGCTTCTGGAAACTTCTCAAAATTGGATTGCAATGAACATGTCTGGACCACATCCCTGTGGAATGTTGCACCTGCCTTTGTCAGCCTATACCCCCACACAGCAAGGGTAATAAGACCTCAGACTTTCTATCTCCAAGGCTACCAAGTAACAAAGGAGAAATAACAAAACTGATTCTTCACAAGGGTGTACTGAGGACCGCTATTTGCTTTTATTGTGAGTGAATGATTTAGCCTATGGGAGATGAAAGCTCCTTCGTTAATATGAATAGAGTTTGGCAATTTCCATTTCAGCATGGGCAGCAAACAGAGAAATTCTAAAGAAGACTTCAAGTTCCAAAGCTGCATTGAAGGAAAATCCAAGGGCTGCCTTAAGAACTGCCTCAGCGTTGGACAACATCAAAGGACTCAAAGCCAGTGCACACTTTATATCTTTGGCTTTTTAGCACACTGGGCTAAATCGCTGGCTTTAAAAGCAGACCAAGGCAGGCCAGCAGCAGGGTTCAATTCCCGTACCAGCCTCCCCGAACAGGCGTCAGAATGTGGCGACTAGGGGCTTTTCACAGTAACTTCATTGAAGCCTACTTGTGACAATAAGCGATTTTCACTTTTCACTAATTTGCTCAGAACTTAACCCACTCTACTTTGTATCTTATATGAATGCTGGTGTGTGTGCATGTTTATTGCACATTCTTCGTTATAAATGCCCTGCTACAATTAACTGAGGAGTGGAGAGTCTTTGCATCCATCCACACCAGGTTGTAACACCACACTTCAAAAGTGCTGTAAAGCCCCTTGGTACATACTGAGCTCTTGAAAAGGGCTATACAAATGGAAATCTGAGTGGCGCAGTGGTTAGCACTGCTACCTCACGGCGCCGAGGACCCGGGTTTGATCCTGGCCCCGGGTCACTGTCCGTGTGGAGTTTGCACATTCTCCCTGTGTCTGCGTGGGTCTCACCCCCACAACCCAAAGATGTGCAGGGTAGGTGAATTGGCCACGCTAAATTACCCCTTAATTGAAAAAAAAGAATTGGGTACTCTAAATTTTTTTTAAAAAAATAAATGAAAAGCTTCCTTTTTGTTCATCTCTTTCTTTCTCTTGATTCTTCTTTTCCCTCTCTTTCCTCTGCTTCCCATCCCCAGCGTGCAATAACTTGCTGTGGAGGATACCCCAGTGTGGAGTAATGGGTCTTGGTGGTTGGCACTGACACCCACTCCCAGTCTTCCTCTGGCTCATCGTAACAAATTGGCTGAGGTAATTCTGTTGCCATAGCTTGGCACTGCCCAAGCCCCTTGATGTCATCCATTGGTTGTTTTGGGCTCACCCCTGTTAGCTGTGATTCTCCATTTAATGTCCGAGTTGCACGTTGGTAAATTAAGAAGCTGATGCTTCACAGGATAAACAGTTCTCTTCAGCTAATCTGATTCACCAGTTGTATCTTGAGCAAGCATGCCAACTGTTTAAGCATCAGATTGGAACAAAGGCTAAATGGTTCTTTTATAACTCAATTGAAGAGCTGCACATAATGATTCTATCCATTGTTTGTGCTTTGGGCTGGAAGGAGAATTTGCAGCACATTCACAGACAGTTATTGAAGTGTCTTTTGTGAGTGTTAATATGAAGTAATGGCTTTAATAGCTGTTCTTTGATGCAACACCCCCTCCATGTTATCTTGATGAATCGGAATCTGTGGAAATCTATGAAGGCACTGGAGTAATTGGAGAAGTTTCAAAATATGTAATCATTTCTGTTAATGCCAGCAAGGACATAGACATGTCAGTCATTCTGTCAGATTATGTCATCATTAGCCAATCACAAGGCCACAAATGGGTCTTTGATTGACATCAGTTGACTGATAAACTTAAATAATATTAGATCGTGCCAAAACCAAGATTAAATTGGTGAACTTGTTGATGGGTTTTCAGAGATTCCAAAGTCTAATTAGCATAAAATCTATAATTAATGGTTTCCTCCCAACTTCTTACTCACGGTTTCTGACTTTCTCTCTGTCTCTTGCTTTTATTTCTTCTTTTTCAGCTTTAAATAAGCTAGTAATAGCTCAGTGGGCTGGACAGCTGGTTCGTGATGCAGAACGAGGCCAACAGCGCGGGTTCAATTCCCGTACCGGCTGAGGTTATTCATGAAGGCCCCGCCGTCTCAACCTGCCCCTTGCCTGAGGTGTGGTGATCCTCACATTGAATCACCACCAGTCAGCTCTCTGCCTCTCAAAGGGAAAAGCAGCCTGTGGTCATCTGGGATATTGGCAGTTTTACTTTGCTAATACTGGAGTTGAGTACAAGCAGTAAATTCAGTGTTAAAAATTGTTTATTATCTCATAAGTCCTGACTTAAGCCGCACAGCTCAAATCCTGGCCGTCTTAGGAAGTGATTTGCGGAGCTTACAGCACACAGTCTAATAACCATTATGACAAAGCTACTGTTAGAGCTTTGGTGAGACTATAACTGGAGCACTGTATCCAGTTTTGGCCCCTCTATCCAAGGAAGAAAGTGCTTGCTTTGGAGACAGTGCAGTGAAGGTTCACTGGATTAGTTACTGGGATGAGAAGACAGTCCAATAGTCGGATTTTGAGTAAATTGGGTCTGAATGAGAGATGATCTCATTGATTGCCTAAGATTCTGAAGGGGCATAATGATAATCTTTATTAGTGTCACATGTAGGCTTACATTAACACTGCAATGAAGTTACTGTGAAAATCCCCTCGTCGCCACATTCTGGCGCCTGTTGGGTACACAGAGGGATAATTCAGAATGTCTGCCTCACCAAACAGCATGTCTTTCGGGACTTGTGGGAGGAAACCAGAGCAAAACCACGCAGACACGGGGAGAACATGCAGACTCCACACTCACAGTGACCCAAGCCGGGAATCGAACTGGGGACCCTGGCGCTATGAAGCAACTGCACTAACCACTGTGCTACTGTGCCGCCCACCAGTAAACACTGAGTGGCAGTTTCCCCTAGCTGAAGAAATCTAGAAAAGAGGGGTCCGGTATCAGGATAGGGAGGTCAATCTTTTTTTTTTGTCCTTCATTCATTTATGTGAGTCTTTAAGGTCAGTATTTGTTACCCATCTCTAATTGTCTCTGAAGAAGGAAAAACTTGAAATGGGTGGTCAAAGTGGTCGTGTATATCTTAAAATAAACTCTAGCTTTCCTTCTGGGGAAAGGCAATTACAGACTCTGCTGTGAGCTACATGTTGGCAAGACCAGCAGATTTACGTCCATCACTGGACCCGATGGGGTTTTTACAACAATTGATAACAGTTATCATGATCATCATCACTAACACTGGGTGAGATTCTCCGATCCCCCGCCGGGTCGGAGAATCGCCGGGGGCTGGCGTGAATCCCGCCCCCGCCGGTTGCCGAATTCTCCCGCACCGGAGATTCGGCGGGGGTGGGAATCACACCGTGCCGGCTGGCGGGCCCCCCCCCCCCGCGATTCTCTGGCCCGGATGGGCCGAAGTCCCGCTGCTAGAATGCCTGTCCCGCCGGCGTGGATTAAACCACCTCTCTTACCGACAGGACAAGGCGGCGCGTGCGGGCTCCGGGGTCCTGGGGGGGGCGCGGGGCAATCTGCCCCCAGGGGGTGCCCCCAAGGTGGCCTGGTCTGCGATCGGGGCCCACCGATCCGTGGGCGGGCCTGTGCCGTGGGGGCACTCTTTTCCTTCTGCCTTCGCCACTGTCTCCACCATGGCGGAGGCGGAAGAGACTCCCTCCACAGCGCATGCGCAGGGATGCCGTGAGCGGCCGCTAACGCTCCCGCGCATGCGCTGCCTGGCAATGTCATTTCCGCGCCAGCTGGCGGGGCACTTCCGCCAGCTGGCGGGGCGGAAATCAGTCCGGCGCGGGCCTAGCCCCTCAAGGTTAGGACTCGGCCGGTCAAGGGGCGGAGGATTCCGCACCTTTGGGGCGGCGCGATGCCGGACTGATTTGCGCCATTTTTGGCACCGGTCGGCGGACATCGCGCTGATACCGGAGAATTTCGCCCACTAACTTTATATCCCCGCTTTATTCATTGAATGTGACTTCCTGCAGCTGCTGTGGTAGGATTTAATCCCATGTACCCAGAGTGACATCCTGGGCCTCTGGGTTACTGTTACCAATACCCCACCTTGAGTACTGCAATGGAGGATCAGTCTAGAGAAGGGGCTGGTTTAGCACACTGGGCTAAATCGCTGGCTTTTAAAGCAGACCAAGGCAGGCCAGCAGCACGGTTTGATTCCCGTACCAGCCTCCCCGAACAGGCGGCGGAATGTGGCGACTAGGGGCTTTTCACAATAACTTCATTGAAGCCTACTTGTGACAATAAACGATTTTCATTTTCATTTCAGTAAATGCTCAAGTCTCTAGTGTGGGTTTGAACCCCTGACTGTCTAACCTGGAGGCCAGAGTGAACACAAAAACACAAGAACATGTGAATTAAGAGCAGGACTAGGCCATTGAGCCTCTGGAGACTGCGCCACCATTCAACAAGATCATGGCTGATTGGACTCGGGTCTCAACTCCACTTTCCTGTGTGGTCCCCTACCCTTGACTCACTCGTCAATCAGAAAACTCAACTCAGCCATTACTATATTCAGTGACCCAACCTCCACTGCTCTCCGGGGTAAAAGCATTCCACAGACGAACGATCCTCTGAGAGAATTTTTAAAATGTCAGTCTTAAATCAGAGACCCTTTTGTTATAACCCCCATGAGACACATGGGGACGACCTGATTGATCTCCCCATAGGGCTCTTGGAGTACGAGCTCCCCCGCTGAGGGGCAGAAGCCCAACAACAGGCTCGTTAATTGTCCGAGGTAAAAGGAAGGAGCCGGCATCTTAGGATGGTCCTAGCTGGGACTTGGACTGTTGCTTGGTTGCTGTATTTCCTAGCTGTGAGTTGGAAATAGACCATTTTGACCCACCTGTTCGGGACTCCTCCTTGACTGGATATTTTTAGTATCCAGTTCTAGACTCCCCAACAAGGGTAAACATCCTCTCAGAATCTACCCCGCCAAACCGCTCAGAACCTTCAATGTTTCAATACAAACACCTCTCATTCTTCTAAACCTCGATGAGCAGAGGCCCAACCTTCTCAACCTTTCCTCAAGATAACGCCTTCACTCCAGGAATCAGCTTGGTAAACCTTCTCCGAACTGTCTATAATGTAATAATATCCTTTTTCAAATGAGGATACCAAAACTGTCCACACTGCTCCAGGTGCAGCCTTACTCAGGCTCTTGTATAGTTTTAGCAACTGTTAGCTGCAGCAAGTCTTCCTAAACCAGCCTCAAAATCCTGTGAAATAATTGTAATTTCAAAAGACAACTAAGCTTAGAGGCACACACCGCATCGCGGCATTGAATGTACCTCTTGCTGTGGCTTCGGAGGTACCACTGACTCAATGTTAAAATGTGTAAAGGAGAAGATGTGAATGAAGATATGCTTCATCCGAACCTTTCTCACAACCTGGGACTGTTCCGTTATTTAATTTTTCTTTTGCATAGCTAAGTCTTAGCCAGCCATTTCAGACATATCTGGCCATTGGAATCCTGGAAAGAATTTTTGAAGTAACGGACACAATGCTCACATTGTGCTCCGCTAGTGGTGGGCCGCTGTGGAATTTGGTCCTTTCTGTGATTAGTGAAAGTCCTGTGCAATCTCCCGCAGTTTGGGATTAATCTCGGCGGAGGTTGAGGACAGGACGCTGGCTGGTAGCCGGGAGGCTGCTGCTCGTATCTAGTAAGTGCACATTCTGTTAAATTTGTTGCTTCATGCACCTGTTCTTGCTGCGCTGAAGTTGTTTTACTTGTGAGACATTTTGGGGATCTTATTCTCCCAAGTTTAAGCAGCATAGTTATGAAACTTGAAACCCGGTACTGTCTGTATACTTCCAGATGGCAATGTGAGGTTTGACGACAGGCATATATCGAGCAGGCAGGCACTAAATCAAATGGCAGCACCTTTAAAGACAGGCTATAAACTAGTGCAGTACCTCCTTTTAATTCTGAATGTATCCCATTCAAGAATAAAAGTCAACTTTGGTTGCAAACTCAACCAAAGTGATGCCATCGCTCAGTTGTGATGGCGTCTTACTTTTTAAAATGAGGGACCAAAAAGAAGAAAAGGCAAACAGAAACATGCCGCTTCAGAATGGCAGCTGTAAACAGGCTGTGTTTTGAGACAGAAAGTGTTACTTCGAGGAAGTAGAAGGGAAAGAGAATTTTAAGATGGAAAGTGCAATTTTGAGTTTTTGAGCAAACTGGTAGTTCATTTGCTGTTTTGTCAATCATAATTTTATTTTGGTGGCTCTACGTCTGTCTGTCTAGCTGCCTGTCTGTCTATCTAACTTTATCTGTCCATCTGTCTCTATCTGTCTGTCTGTCTATCCATCCACAGCAAAATCTCATTGAGTTGAATCCCAGTGGATCCGGTCAATTTGTGTTAGGCGGAGCTTTGTGATAGTGAGGAGGCCCCATTTCCACATGAATGTGTCTCTATGTCAAAAACAACAGATTCAAATACCGAATGAAAGCACAGGAAGGCAGTAAATGTATGAAAACGCTTTTTTTTCAATCTGTTCGCGCCTTACAATGGCCTGACCTTGTAAAAGGCTGGAGCTTTGCATCGGAAAATGCCCAGCGCTCCATAATTTCACGCTCTTGTGTGGTCTAACTCTTCTCTGATTGCTTGGCGTGGTCTTATGACAAACTTAGACAAGCTTGGCTAATCTGGAGTTACCAGTGCAAAATTCTGGCTTAACACATGCATCATTCTATCACGGGTTTCGTTCTAGTGATTTGCTATCCTGCTGGAGGGAATAATGACTTTAATGTAACCAGAATTTTGTCTATCTATCTATCTGTCTATCTATCTATCTATCTTGTCTGTCTATCTTACTCTATCCATGTTCTTTCTATCTATGTGTATTTCTCTCTATGTATCTATCTATGTATGTATGTATCTATCTGTATATCTATCTTGCCTGTCTGTCTATCTTACTCTATCTATCCATGTGGTTGTCTGTCTATCTATCTATCCATATGTCTATATGGGCAGCAAGGTAGCATGGTCACACAGTGGTTAGCACTGTTGCTTCACAGCGCCAGGTCCTGGGTTTGATTCCCAGCTTGGGTCACTATCTGTGTCTGCACTTTCTCCCTGTGTCTGCATGGGTTTCTTCCAGGTACTCTGGTTTCTTCCCACAAGTCCCGAGAGACATGCTGTTAGGTGAATTGGACATTCTGAATTCTCACTCTGTGTGCCTAAACAGGTGGCAGAATGTGGCGACTAGGGGTTTTTCACAGTAACCTCATTGCAGTGTTAATGTAAGCCTACTTGTGACAATAACAAAGATTATTATAAACATCTATACATCTATCGATCTCTTTCCTGACAAGAACAAGCTACTAATGAAGTACAAATTGAAAGCGTTATGATCTACCCATTTAATCAGGGCTATCGTATTCTGCGTGGCTGCTAACACTTCATTTCCTAGCAAATCATAAATGAACACAACAATATAATTTGAAATCTGAAAATGAAACCATGAAGCACTGGAATATTTTATAGATCAGGCACCATTTGTGGTGAAAGAGAGGTGAGGCAGCATTGCGATTCCAACTTTTCTCCTTGTTTTGAAGACAGCAGTCATTCCTGATCCTTGTTCGAACCTTGCTCTGAAATGAATGGGTAAGCTGAGCTACGCAAGCTGTTCCCCAGGCAGGGATTCCAGGTCGGTGCAGATCCTGGCCAAAACAGTCGTTGAGTGCTGCCATTGACCGGGACATTCCTGAGTTAGAGAAGAGAACAACCAGGCCGTGTTTCCCATTCCCAATCACGTGTTGGGCATGCACGCGTGTTGGAGGTGGAGTGAGGATGGCTAAGGCCTACCATACCCTCCTCAATGGTCACGTACCCAGCTAATACTGTCTAACTCACACGCGATCTACATTTATAAATAGGAAGCTGGATAAACACACGAGGGAGGTAGAAATAAAGGAGATGTTCATAGATAAAGAGATATTCGGAGACGCATGTGGAGCACAAAGACCAGCGCAGACTGATTGGGCCCAATGGCCTGTTTCGGTGCCATATATTCTGTACAGAAGGGGAAATGGGGTGCTCACTTTGCAGCATGAATAAAGTAAAGTAGAGTTTATTAGTTATCTTAACTGTGGTGAGATGTGGGAGAGTAGGGCTGGATATTTCTTCCGCATGTTGTGTGTAACAGAAATTGAATACCGATCTTTACAAAGCGTTTTTATGATTTATGACATGTACCTGGGACATCAGCTCATTCCTGTGTTAGATCTATACCTTGAGCTGTTGTCAACAATTGTTGCCTGATCCTTTGATGATACAGCACGAGAAGAAGGCAGCCACAAACTGAAAGGTTTCTTCAATTGTGTTGTTATCAGCATGTAAAGTAAGCTACTTTTATTCAGGAGCTAAAGCAACCCGAGAGCTGTAGGCAATGAATGTTGTATTGGAGATTATCATCCTAAGAGTATCATTAGGGTGTTCTGCATGGCTAACCTTTTGGCGAGGCTGTAGACACAATTGTTTATGATGGAAGCTGTGACAAAATGGAAAGTTATTTTTTGTTAGCATTGGAAAGCTGGGGACTCACAGAATTGCATGCTTACCTCAGACTGTATGTATGTGAAAAGGAGCACTTTCACAGACTTCATTTGCAAAGGTATTTATTAATGAGAATTGTACAGCAACCTCACGGCTGTAGCTCGCTTCAAAAATGTCTCTGCCTAGGAACCGTTCTCACCATGGGGCGCTTCCATACTCTGAGTTCCAATTGGTCACGCAGGCCATGTGACCCTTACTCTGCTGTGCTGCCCTTAAATGGACAATAACCACAGTATTCCTGAGAGTTAAAACAACTTGCAATGTATAACACTTTGAATTGGTAACCCCCCCCCCCCCCCCCCTCCCACCAACTGGGAACTTCACAGGAGTGTTATCAAATAATATTTGACACTGAACCACATATAAAGATACAGGTCAGGTACCGAGGTAGGTTTTGAGAAGTAGAAGGAGGTAGAAATGTTTAGACCACATGATCATAAGACAGTGGTTAACAACCAAGGCTAGTGGGGGGTTGCCTGAGTGGCCTTCCTTCAGCTCATTGAGCTACAGGATTGAAATAGGGCTTGTTCACTAACCATGGTCCTTGAATAAGATTGAATACATTTAATACATACCGAATATTTCACAACAAGTTATAGAAAATGCTCAACCATTCATATATTATTGGTTCTGTTGTCAATTTCAAGTGGTAAAAACAAAATAAATATTTACACTTTGAACGCAGAGAGAGCGCACGGCTCTCACAGTCAATGACGTGAGCAAGTACGCACCTTGCTTCACTTGCCCTTGCTTTACATGCAAAGAAAACCTACGCTGATGTGAAGAGAGAACAGCTAACGTTTCGAGCTTGGGTAACTCTTTGTCAAAAGAGAGATTTTTGTCTTATACTCGAGGTTGCCATCTAGTGGCAGAAGCAGAAAAATGTTGGGGCCCTTCAGTCAATGTGCCATCTTTAGTTGGTCAACTGCAGTTTGGGTCCAAAAATGTGAGTGGGATTCTCTGATAACGGGGCTAAGTGTTGACGGCGTCGTAAACGCCGGAGTGTTTTACGACTGCGCCATATGGCCCCTAGGAGTTCCAGCTGCCGATTCGAGCATCAGCATGGCCGCGCAGGTGCGCCACGGCCGGCACGAGTTCGCGCATGCGCATGGGTTGCCTTCTCCGCGCCAGCTCCCGGGCAACAGGGGCTCGGCGCAGAGGAACATAGGACCCCCCGGGATTAGGCCGCCTGCCGATCGGTTCTCCCCGATCGCGGGCCTAGCCACCGTGGAGGCCCCCCCCCCTGGAGTCAGATCCCCCCCTCCCCCACAGCAGGATGGTCCCCGCAGCATGAACGGCAATGTCCTGCCGGGTAGGACCACACGCGAACGATGCCGGCGGGACTCGGCCAAACTCGGCGGACATTCGGCCTGTCGAGCGCGGAGAATCGCTGGGGGTGGCCGCGTTGAGCCATTGGCGCCGATTCTCCGGAGCTGTGAAGCAATTATGCTATCCACGCGGCTACCGTGCTCCCTGCCGCTGAGCCAGAAGCTCCGAGTTTGAATCCCACCCCAGGACTTGATGGAGAAGGAAGGTGCGCTCAGAATGTGGCCAAATAGAGTGAGTGTCAATCTGCAAAGTCCTTCCAATGGCAGGAGGTAAGAGTGGGGTGAAACTCCTGGTCAGACATGTTTGAGGCACCGTGGCACTCCTCAAGTTATAAGCCGACCGACTAGTGCCCCATTCCAGGAGAAACCTTGGGAATAGATGAAAGGCTGCCTTATGCATCTATAGGTGTGCGAAGAAAATCAAAGTAATCTGCGTTGATGTTTGCTTACTTTGAAACCTAGAAGTGGAAAATGTTCTAAACTTAGTCTCTGCATCGCTTAATTATATTCTCACCACATCCAATTTAGTAATTTGGTAGGACAGAACCTGAGTATTGCTGAAAAAAAGACAAATGTCAAAGCTTTTCATCTTAAGACCATAAGGCATAGGAGCGGAAGTAAGGCCCTTCGGCCCGTCAAGTCCACTCCACCATTCAATCATGGCTGATTTCAACTCCATTTACCCGCTCTCTCTCCGTAGCCCTTAATTCCTCGAGAAATCAAGAATTTATCAACTTCTGTCTTAAAGACACTCAACGTCCCGGCCTCCACCGCCATCTGTGGCAATGAATTCCACAGACCCACCACTCTCTGGCTGAAGAAATTTCTCCTCATCTCTGTTCCAAAGTGACTCCCTTTTATTCTAAGGCAGTGCCCCCGGGCCCTAGTCTCCCCTGCTAATGGAAACAACTTCCCTACGGCCACCCTATCTAAGCCATTCATTATCTTGTAAGTTTCTATTAGATCTTCCCTCAACCTCCTAAACTCCAATGAATATAATCCCAGGATCCTCAGACGCTCATCGTATGTTAGGCCTACCATTCCTGGGATCATCCATGTGAATCTCCGCTGGACCCGCTCCAGTGCCAGTATGTCCTTCCTGAGGTGTGGGGCCCAAAATTGCTCACAGTATTCTAAATGGGGCCTAACTAATGCTTTATAAAGCTTCAGAAGTACATCCCTGCTTTTATATTCCAAGCTTCTTGAGATAAATGACAACATTGCATTTGCTTTCTTAATTACGGACTCAACCTGCAAGTTTACCTTGAGAGAATCCTGGACTAGGACTCCCAAGTCCCTTTGCACTTCAGCATTATGAATTTTGTCACCGATTAGAAAATAGTCCATGCCATCCATTGGCTCTCCTTGGTCTAACCTATTTGTTATCTCTTCAAAGAACTCTAACAGGTTTGTCAGGCACGACCTCCCCTTACTAAATCCATGCTGACTTGTCCTAATCCGACCCTGCACTTCCAAGAATTTAGAAATCTCATCCTTAACGATGGATTCTAGAATCTTGCCAACAACCGAGGTTAGGCTAATTGGCCTATAATTTTCCATTTTTTCTTGTTCCCTTCTTGAACAGGGGGGTTACAACAGCGATTTTCCAATCCTCTGGGACTTTCCCTGATTCCAGTGACCTTTGCACCGATCAGGACATTCGCAAGGATACTAAATGTCAAGGGGACAACAATTAAATTAAATTTAATTGATTGAGAGTGTTGATTGACTGCCAAGTAGAGTTTGATTGGCTGAGGCGTTGCTATGGAGAATACACCAGTTAACTGATGACAGTAAACTACCAAGCTTTGTTTAAATTCAATCCAGGCATGTTGACTCTGATTGACCAAGGCACTAACCTGGGGAATGAACCCAGAGAACGGTTGCCACCTATTTCGTTCAAATGAACAGCCATTCTCATGCAACTGTTGCCCTTGTCCTTTTAGATGCTTAAGGTTGCGGGTTTGGAAAGTGCTGTTGAAGAAGACTTGGTGAGTTGCTGCAGTGCATCTTCTAGCTGTATACACTGTTGCCACTGCATCCATAGTGAATGTTTAATGTGATGCGCGGGGCGCTGATCAAGCAGGTTTCTCTGTCTTGGATTGTGATCAGCTTCTGGTGTGTTGGAGCTGCGCTCACCCAGGTAAGCGGTGACTATTTAATCACGTTCCTGACTTGTGATTTGTAGAAAGACTTTTGGGAATCGGGAGGTGATTTATTCTCTGCAGAATTCCCAGCCTCTGGTCTGCTCTTGTGGTCACATAATGCAGCACGGTCACATAGTGGTTAGCACAATTGCTTCACAGCTCCAGGGTCCCGGGTTCGATTCCCGGCTTGGGTCACTGTCTGTGTGGAGTCTGCACGTTCCCCCCGTGTGCGTGGGTTCCTCCGGGTGCTCCGGTTTCCTCCCACAGTCCAAAGATGTGCAGGCTAGGTGGATTGGCCATGCTAAATTGCGTGTCCAAAATTGACTTTAGTATTGGGTGGGGTTACTGGGTCAAGGGAATAGAGTGTGGGTGTGGACCTGGGTAGGGTGCTCTTTCCAAGAACTGGTGCAGACTCGATGGGCCGAATGGCCTCCTTCTGCACTGTAAATTCTGTAAAATATGGCTGGTCCATTTTGTGGTCAATGGTATCCTCTAGGATGTTGATGGTAGAGGATTCAGTGGTGGTAATGCCATTGAATATCAAGGGGAGATTATCAGAACCTTTTCATTGGAGATGGTCATTGCTTGGCACTTACACGGTGCAAATGTTACTTGCCACTGATCAGTCCAAGCCTGAATGTTGTCCTGGTCTTGATGCAGTTGGACACAGACTGCCTCAGTGTGGATTTGTGTATGCGTTAACTGAAGTTCTGGAGTTGCCACAGTTCCTGGGGTCTGGCGTCAGTTCAACACCTCACTGATTCAGACATATTGGCACCTTTTACAGCTCCAGTTCCGATCACTGGCCTAACGTTAATGATCGTTTCAATGTTGTGGTTCACGTTTCTCAATAACTGCATGATACAAAGCATGAAGTCATTCATTCCCCTTGGCGGTTGAGTGCTGTTCAGACAAGCTTACAGTTGCGAATCCAGCCCCGCAGATTGCTCAGCCTGCCCTGGATGCCAGATCTTGCCAAATGGTATTGATTTAATTCGTACATATAAATCATTCGGATTAAAATCTTTGTGTATGGGAACAGTGCCTGCAGTCATTATTTACTGTATTTCATTTGAAGTTAATATAATCAAACTGCTGACTCCTTTTTTTTAAGGTAATTTATTATTTCCTCCGCTTCCCTTTCTGATCTTTGCACATGAAGCAGCAACTAAAGCCACGATCTACACCACGCACATGCATTGCTTGGCTGCCCCTACTCTCGAACAGCGGGACGTTGTACAGGAAGGGAGGCTGGTGGGGTTGCCAACTTGGGTTGAATGTATCAGAAAGCAAAGTACTGCAGGGTAGCAGTGCTGGTTCCAGTGACTGGTGACTAAAGACTTCTAGCAACAATAGTTTACTCCATGCTCTGAGCAGCTGTTACACGCTTCCACTCGGCCCGCACCCCCACGGAGAACCCGGGGGGGGGGGCGTACTTCTGTCACGTGACAGTTTAAGCAGCTGTGTCATCACGTGACCACTCGGTCTGCCTCTTTGCTGGTGAAATCACACGACTGGTGGGACTGAGTTATAACAGCGTGCACGAACAGTAACTGCGTGCAAACCACTTTATTACTTCCAGATTGAACAGCCTAACAACACATCCCCATTCACATAAGGTGAAACATTGCAGCTGGCGCAGAGCCCATCTTGTCTCCCCTCTTTCCCCCCCCCCCCCCCCACCTGCTTGTTTAAAAGATGAAGGCCAGTTGTAGACTAGTTTGTGACATAGTCCTGGAACCTGGTTCCTGCTTTGATCATATGTCCTGAGCATATGATTGTGCCAGTTGATTGTGTTGGAGATGCTCTCATAGAACATCGAACATTACAGCGCAGTACAGGCCCTTCGGCCCTCGATGTTGCGCCGACCTGTCAAACCACTCTAAAGCCCATCTACACTATTCTCTTATCGTTCGCTCGGGCAGGAATCCACAGTGTGGACGACCTGGGGCGTTCCTTTGGTGTACCCAATGGCTGCACCGCTTGCTCCGGAGACTCTGGAAGGTTTTAATTTCCGCTGGCTCAGGGGGACTGTATTGTGTGATGGATGGCTGGGGTACTGGCATTTTCCAGCGCTGGTTCCGATATCTGGAGTAGGTGGCGCCGGTTTCGTACTTGGTGGGCACCGTTCGAGGTTACCACATAACTGTTTAGCTGTGAGGCATGGCTGCATATCACCGCCCATCTTGTCATGGCATGTGTGGCCTGGATCCTGACTGTTTGACCATGTGTCAGAGGGACAGGTCTGTGAGCATTATGATCATAATTTCTTTTCCTTCTTAATCGGTGTTCCATGAATGCATCGCTCACATTGGTTTAGAGTTTGTGCAGCAAAAGAGCCTTGGCAATGGGCATTCTGGTCCTCGTGCGGCTGGAGAATAGTCGCTGTGCTGACCAGGGCAGACCGCATCGTGGCATGTTTCACACGGTGAAGGAGTACTATGATGATTGGTGCAGTTTAGGAATATTTGCTTCTAAATATTGGGACAAGTTAAGAGTTAAAAGCCTGGGGGTACAGTGTGTGGCTGCACGTTATCATGGTATTAAAGAGGATTTTGTTTCCTTTTAGGAAATAGCAGGTGAAATTGATGAACCTCGAACATAGAACATACAGTGCAGAAAGAGGCCATTCGGCCCATCGAGTCTGCCCCGACCCACTTAAGCCCACACTTCCACCCTATCCCCGTAACCCAATAACTCCTCCTAATCGTTTTGATCACTAATGGCAATTTATCATGGCCAATCCACCAATCCATGTCTTTGGACTGTGGGAGGAAACCGGAGCAACGGAGGAAACCCACGCAGACACGGGGAGAACGTGCAGACTCCGCACAGACAGTGACCCAGCGGGGAATCGAACCTGGGACCCTGGCACTGTGACGCCACAGTAAAGGAAATATTTTTTCATTCTAGGCTAATAGGCTGAGGGCCCCCGGGGAGTTAATGTGCTTATTCAGCCTGCAGAGGTCATTTGAACAAATAAAAGTACAGCACAGGAAAAGGCTCTTTGGCCCTCCAAGCCCGTGCCAACCATGCTGCCCATCTAACCTAAAATCTTCCTGGGTCCATATCCCTCTATTCCCATCCTATTCATGTATTTGTCAAAGATGCACCTTAAATGTCACTACCGTCCCTGCTTCCACCACCTCCTCCGGTAGCGAGTTCCAGGCACCCACTACTCTCTGTGTAAAAAAAAAAAAACTTGCCTCGTACATCTACTCTAAACCTTGCCCCTCGCACCTTAAACCTATGCCCCCTAGTAATTTACCCCTCTCCCCTGGGGAAAAACCTCTGACTATCCACTCTGTTTATGCCCCTCATAATTTTGTAGACCTCGATCAGGTCGCCCCTCAACCTCCGTCGTTCCAGTGAGAACAAACCGGGTTTATTCAACCGCTCCTCATAGCTAATGCCCACCATACCAGGCATCATCTTGGTAAATCTCTTCTGCACCCTCTCTAAAGCCTCCACATCCTTCCGGTAGTGTGGCGACCAGAATTGAACACTATACTCCAAGTGTGGCCTAACTAAGGTTCTATACAGCTGCAACATGACTTGCCAATTCTTATACTCAATGCCCCGGCCAATGAAGGCAAGCATGCCGTATGCCTTCTTGACTACCTTCTCCACCTGTGTTGCCCCTTTCAGTGACCTGTGCACCTAGATCTCTCCGACTTTCACCATTCACTGTATATTCCCTACCTGCATTAGACCTTCCAAAATGCATTACCTCACGTTTGTCCGGATTAAACTCCATCTGCCATCTCTCCGCCCAAGTCTCCAAACTATCTAAATCCTGCTGTATCCTCTGACAGTCCTCATCGCTATCTGCAATTCTACCAACATTTGTGTCATCTGCAAACTTACTAATCATCTGCAAACTTACTAATCAAGCTAATTTGCTTGTTAGCTTGGGGAGATGAGGTCATTGCTGGATGGAGCTCAGAAAGGCGGAGAGGCAGTGAGTTTGGAGAAGCATTTAGAGATTGAGGAGCTGAGTTCTGATCTGCCTGACTCTGATGCACAATTCCTTCTAGGAGGATAGCTAAAAGAAAATAAGAATAATGTTTTAAAGCAGAGCAGTCTTGTCTGAAGACAAGGAAGAGGCTGAAATAATTTAGTTGAAGCAGCTATTTGAAGATATTCAGCCAAAGTCTGAAGGGGCTCCATTCGGAGCCAAATCTGTTTTATAAAGCAGGTATTACTCTGTGCCCTGATAATTATAAACTGGATTAAGAGCTGTTTGTTTGTTTTCTTGCTGTTTAGTAGGAAATTGTACAGTTGTGTTAAGGGGTAATTATAAGCAGTTTTTGGGTGTGAAGTTAAAAGTTTAATATTATATTCTTAAAGTTTTATTTTAGAAATACCAAAGCCTTATTTTTCATGCACTCACTCCAGGATCAAATCATATTTTTCCACACATTCTTAAAATGAACTAAAATATTGGGGTTTCGATCCAGTATCCTCGACTCTGTTGGGGTCTGGTCTGGGATGGTAATAGGGCAGCATCATAATCTCGTAATCTGTGTGATTCCTTGCACATTTCTCTAGTAAATGCTTAGCTGCGTGAATTGCCCATTCCGCCAGACTGTAGATAGAGAGGGCTGCTTGTGATCTGCTTGGAGTCCCGTATATGCAAATTTTCTAATTTCAATCGAGATGAATGTCGGTCATGGGTCTCTGAGGGATTTGTGTATGGCGAAGTGTCTCTTGAGCTTGATGATGACTGTGTTAGTCGTCATGCTTGGCAGGCAATCGAGTTCAAACCACCTGCAATACAAATCGACTGAGACCAAATGTTGTTTCCCATTCCATTCGAAAATGTCAACTGCTGTGAATGGCCATGGGCGGGTCATGCAAATGCGACGGTTGCTTTGCTTGATGTGGCTTGAGTGCATTGCATGGTGCACATCTGGAGATATCCCTTTCTATGTCAGTGTACATGAAAGGCCAGGACAGTGATTCCTTGGCTGAGTATCTGGTTTCATCGAACCCCGGGGACCCTTGGTGAAGTTGGGCATCACGGTAGCATTGTGGATAGCACAATTGCTTCACAGCTCCAGGGTCCCAGGTTCGATTCCCGGCTTGGGTCACTGTCTGTGCGGAGTCTGCACATCCTCCCCGTGTGTGCGTGGGTTTCCTCCGGGTGCTCCGGTTTCCTCCCACAGTCCAAAGATGTGCAGGTTAGGTGGATTGGCCATGATAAATTGCCCTTCGTGTCCAAAATTGCCCTTAGGGTTGGGTGGGGTTACTGCGTTATGGGGATAGGGTAGAGGTGTTGACCTTGGGTGCTCTTTCCAAGAGCCGGTGCAGACTCGATGGGCCGAATGGCCTCCTTCTGCACTGTAAATTCTATGAAATTCTATGAAAGTTGCTGAGTGTTGTATCTATCAAGAAAAGTAGGGCTGATGAATCGCTAGCCACGCAGTATCAGTCTATCCTGAATGGTTAGTTCACCTTTGATGGTGAAGACTGTGCGGAGCTTGTGGGGAAGCTCCCTTGAGGACTCTGGCCAGCCCCTCATGATGACATTGTACAGTTGTTGCACGTGATGTCCACCTGTGAGGCAACGTTGAGTTCCTGGATTCAAGACGAGGACAGCACCTCCATTGTCATGATGTCTACCATTGCCATCCCAGACCAGACACCAACAGTAGCTACGATACTGTACCAAAACCCCAATATTTTAGTTTATTTTCTAAGACTGTACAGAAAGAATACTTCACTTCATGAATGATTGCACAAAGAAATCGGGATTTTGTATTTTTAAAGAAAACGTTATTCTTAACACGATATTAACCTCTTTAACATCACACCCAAATATAACTTACCATTACCTTTTGAACAATACTACTCAATACAGTAAATACAATATCCTTAATCACTATCTCTATTCCCAATTAAACGACAAGAAAGGAAAAACACACAACTCTCAACAATCCTACGTCCCAAAGGTACAGAGTAATACTTGCTTTCCAGAACAGATTTGTATTAGAACCCCTGCAGATTCTGACTGGATGCCTTTCAAAAACATTTCAACTGGTTTGCTTCCGCTTCCCATGGATCCTCAGACAAGTCTCCACTGCTTTAAATAATATTATAGATTTTTAGAACTATCACACTGTGAGAGCAAAACGGTCCAAAGGGTAGCCAGATCTGAACTCAACTCAAAAGCTTTCTCAAAACGTCTGAATCTTTTAGCTTCACCTCGCAATGACATTATCTCCCCAAGCTGAAAACGCATTAAGCCCCCAGGGAGTCCCCTCTAGTCAAACAACAGTGCATTAGCCCAGGCTTTTCACTATGGTCAATTTTACTTTTTGCTCCTAAAAGCTTTTTGGTCTCGCAAAACAAGATTATTTTTAAAAACATGGTTACGACAGTCAAACACTCTCTAACCCAGGCTCTTAGCCCCAAATGTTTATAATCCATCTCTTAATTTATATCCATAATTTATAACTAAAATCCTGCCTTCGTCACACTACATCTTCCTCATGATCCGTCTGGTCTGTCTTGGGTCGGAAGGCTCTGGAGAGAACATCAGCCAAATACAGCTCCTTACCACGTTTGTAGACAATGCTGAGATTGGAGCACTGCAGTGTGAGCATCATGCACTGCAGCGGTGCAAACACAGCGCAGAGCCATTTTTTAGAATAGTTATGAATGGTTGATGATCAGTTTCAACAGTTCAGATCGACCACCTCTGAAGTCACGACATTTCAAACAGGCAAAGGCAAGAGCAAGGAGTTCCTTTTCGATCTGAGCATAATGAAACATCACTGCAGGAGTTCCTTATCGTAGTGTCCCAGGCCCAACCATTTCCAGCTGCTTCATCAGTGACCTTCCTTCCATCATAATAAGGCCAGTAAAAAGTCTTACAACACCAGGTTAAAGTCCAACAGGTTTGTTTCAAATCACTAGCTTTCGGAGCACTGCTCCTTCCTCCGGTTCATTCATCTGAGGAAGGAGCAGCGCTCCGAAAGCTAGTGATTCGAAACAAACCTGTTGGACTTTAACCTGGTGTTGTAAGTCTTCTTACTGTGCTCGCCCCAGTCCAACGCCGGCATCTCCACATCATAATAAGGCCAGAAGTGGAGATGTCCGCGAATGATCCCACAATGTTCAGCACCAATCACGACTCCTCGGGTACTGTAACAGTCCATGCCAAATGTGGCAAGTCCTGACAACGTTCCGCCATGAGTTGCCATGTGACGGGTAACATTTGCGCCACAAAAGTGCTCCACCAAGAGAGAGTCTAATCATTGCCCTGTGACATTCAATGGAATTATCATCACTGAATCAACATCTGGGGGGGTTACCATTGACCAGTAACTAAACTGGACCAATCACATAAGTACTGTGACTACAATGGCAGGACAGAGATTGTGAATTCTGAGGTGGAAGCGCAACTTGGGGTTGAATGTGACACTAAAGTTCCAAACAGACTGGCTTAATCTCAGGCTAATTCCAAGACGAGAGTTGTTAGTTCGGGCACAGAATTAAGAGCTGAATGGTTCCAACAAAACAATGGCTTCAGTTATTTAAGCGGAGAAGATTTTGGCTCATTCAGTGCTGGATGTCGAATAAATAGTCTGATAATGAAGCAAAGGTGGAGGAATCGAGAGAGGTGGGGCTGGATGCTGTCAGTGTACATTTGAAAACGAACACTTGTGCCTTCAGATGATGTTGCCGTTTGATTTTGAGAGATATCCTCCCGAGACTGAAACTATTCAATTCTGTTTTGCTTCAATTGCCAGAATTACTTATTCACAGTTCACAAATCATGGAATTTACAGTGCAGAAGGAGGCCAATCGGCCCACCGCGTCTGCACCAACCCTTGGAAAGAGCACCCTACTCAAGCCCACGCCACCACCCTATCCCCGTAACCCCTCCTAACCTTTTTGGACACTAAGGGCAATTTAGCACGGCCAATCCACCTAACCTGCACATCTTTGGACTGTAGGAGGAAACCGGAGCAGCCAGAGGAAACCCACACAGACACTGGGAGAATGTGCAGACTCCACACAGACAGTGACTCAGCGGGGGAATCGAACCTGGGACCATGGAGCTGTGAAGCAACTGTGCTAACCACTGTGCTATCATGCTGCCCCTTAGTTCAAGTCTAGCGCAGATTAGTCCCAGGGTAGTTCTTTCTCCGCATTACCAGGTGCCATCTTAGTAAGACTGCACATTCTTTCTAAAATAAGACCCATGCTTTAGGGCAATAATGTGATGTTGGAATTAGAATCAGTCAGGCAGAAATTTGTCTTGGGCAGATAATAGTGAATTAGCCTCCCACTTCGCACTCTGGAAGCTTCTCCAAATATGTCCCCCTTCTGTTGAGAGCTGTGCAAGGTATTGCTGCATGAGGAGTTACACAGATCCAGTTGGTCTCCCAGCATGATGGTGGGCGTATCTGTGCATTGCTGGCTGCATTTTATAAAACAAAAACCTACGCATCTGCCTCTATTAGTTGAGAAGCTACAAATAAATTGCAAATTTGGGCCGCACGCCAGTTGTGTGACCCTGAGATGATCGGGAGGTACCACTGGGTAGAGTATGCTATGCACTCTGATTATTGATGGCAGGCATTGAGCAATTTGTCTGGGGGCCTTTAAAGAGACTGTTACATTCCACTCCAGAGAAAGGTAAGTCTTCATTTTTCTTCCTGTTTCTTCCAACCCCAGAATGTTTTTATGGCAAACTGCTGGCCTCTGTCTCACTTGGAAATATATTGTCTGTGATGAACGGTTATTGTATTACTGTACCCTTATCATCATGTAAGGTGATGTCCCCTTTAAGACCGGGCTTGGAACCCTGAGGGACTCCGCCTCTGGCTCCGCCCACCTGGGAGTCATACATAAGGGGCCGCCTTGGAGGTGGCACCCAGTAAGCACCCGTCTTGGCACCAGGCTAGTTCTTAGCTTATTAAAGCCTTCTTTACTGTTTTACACTCTAGCGTCGTTATTGAGGGTACAACAATTTAATAAGCTAAACTACATTAGGATGGACGCAGGCCTAAAACCAGAGACGCTCAATCTGGAAACACGGACACCGGAGGCAAAGGAAATTTTTAAATACTGGCTCCGATGCTTCGAGGTCTACCTGGACTCCTCCGAGACTCCCATCCTGGGGCCACGCAAGCTGTGCCTACTCCACACCCAGATGACTCACAGAATCTCCGCCACGCTCGAAAAGGCAACTACCTACGAAGAGGCGGTCGAGATACTACAAGCGGTTTGTCAACCCATCAACGAGGTACATGCCCGGCATCTGCTCTCTACCTGCCGGCAGAGCTCGGGGGAAACGCTAGACGAATTCATAGAAAAACTCACCACGCTCGCCAGGAACTGTCACCATCAGGATGTGACTGGGAAATCCATATGAACCTGCACATCAGATACGCTTGTGTCCGGCATCCGCTCGACCTACATCCGGCACTGACTACTCTAAAATGGGGCAAAAGACCTCCTGGACACAAACGCTCGCCACCTTACTGGAAGTGGCCCGACATAATTTAGGCACGTACCCCGTCGACCCTGCGAGCCCTCCTCGGACTTCCCCAGACTCGGCCACGTTACGGGCCTGCACCGCACGGCGACCCGTCCAGACCAGGGGCACACCGTGCTATTTCTGTGGGCAGTGCCAGCACCCACACTGCCCAGCCCGCTCTGCCATCTGCAGCGACTGTGGGAAGAAGTGGCATTTTGTGAGGGTCTGCCTGGCCAGGCCCAAGGGCCAGAAACACAAAGAACAGCAGGCCCGAAAATCAGGTTCACAGGCCCACAGGCCTCACAACGCGGCTGCGCATCGACCCGACACGCCCCCTTCTGATGCGTCATCTGCCTCGTGCGAATCATGGGGGCGGCCATCTTGACGGCAGCCATCTTCTCATGTGCCATCTTCTCGACATGTGCGACCGGCGGCGGCTATTTTATGAATCCGACTCGGCTGGGGACTTGGACTACCCACAACTGGGAGCAATCCTCCTCGACCAAACGCGGCCAAAACACCTGCAGAACTCTTATGATGCAGGTCCAGGTCAACGGGCGCGACACTCAATGCCTTTTCGACTCCGGGAGCACGAAGAGCTCTATTCATCCAGAAACGGTTAGGCGCTGCTCCTTGCGCACCCATCCCGTGTCCCAAACCACAGCCCTCGCATCCGGGTCCCACTCGGTCCAAATCAAGGGGTACTGTATCGCGGATCTCTCGATCCAGGGCGCTGAATAAACCCGTTTCAAACTGTATATCCTCCCTCACCTCTGCGCCCCCCTGCGGCTCGAACTGGATTTCCAGTGCAGCCACCGAAGCCTGACACTGAAGTTCGGCGGACCCTTGCCCCCCCTCCCCCGCCCCTCACGGTGTGCAGCCTTGCGACACTGAAAGTCGCACCCCCCTCGCTATTCGCGAGCCTCACTCCTGACTGTAAGCCCGTCGCCACCAGGAGCTGGCGGTACAGTGCCCAAGACCTGACTTTTATCTGGTCAGAGGTCCAGCGTTTACTGGGAGAGGGGGTCACCGAGGCTAGCAACAGCCCCTGGAGAGCACAAGTGGTGGTAGTCCGGTCCGGGGAAAAGAAACGGATGGTCGTGGATTATAGCCAGACCATAAACCGCTTCACGCAGCTCAATGCGTACCCCCTTCCTCACATAGCAGAAATGGTAAATCGGATCGCCCAATACCAGGTATTTTCCACGGTCGATCTCAAATCCGTCTATCACCAGCTCCCTAGCTGACCGAAAGACCGCCCCTATACTGCCTTCGAAGCAGCCGGCCAGCTTTTCCACTTCCTCAGGGTCCCCTTTGGCGTCACAAATGGGGTCTCCGTCTTCCAGAGGGCGATGGACCGAATGGTGGACCAGGACGGTTTGCCGGCTACGTACCCGTACTTGGACAACATCACCATCTGTGGCCATGATCAGCAGGACCATGACGCAAACTTCAAAGTTCCTCCAGACCGCCCGAGCCCTCAACCTGACCTATAACAAGGAAAAATGCATTTTCCACACAACCCGGCTAGCCACCTTCGGCTATGTCGTGGAAAACGGGGTCCTAGGTCCCGACCCCGACCGCACAAGGAACCTCCCCTCCCCCGCAGCCTCAAGGCCCTCACAACGGTGCTTGGGACTTTTCTCCTATTACGCCCAGTGGGTCCCCAAATATGCGGACAAAGCCCGCCCACTCATAAAGACCACGATTTTCCCCTGTCGGCTCAGGCCCGATCGGACTTCAGCCGCATCAAGGCCGACATCATCAAGGCCACTATGCACGTGGTGGACGAAACTATCACTTTCCAGGTAGAGAGCGATGCGTCAGACATCGCCCTGGCTGCTACCCTCAACCAGGCAGGCAGACCAGCAGCGTTCTTCTCCCGGACCCTCACCGCCTCCGGGATTCGGCACCCTGGCTTGTGCTTCCTTCTCGACTGCATTGTTGAAGCTGTGCGGCACTGGAGGCACTGCCTAGCTGGTAGGAGGTTCACCCTCGTCACCGACCAACAGTCGGTAGCCTTCATGTTTGACAACGCACAACGGGGCAAAATAAAAAACGATAAAAGTTTGAGGTGGAGGATAGAACTCTCCACCTACACGTACGATATCCAGTATCGTCCAGGGGAGCTCAACGAGCCCCTAGATGCCCTGTCCCGCGGCACGTGCGCCAACGCGCAGGAGGACCGCCTGCAAGCCATCCACAATGACCTCTGCCACCCGGGGGTGACCCGGCTCGTCCATTTCATCAAGTCCCGCAACCTACCTTACTCAACCGAGGAGGTCAAGGCCATGACCAGGGCTTGCCAGATCTGCGCGGAGTGCAAACAGCACTTCTACCGGCCAGACCAGGCTCGTCTTGTGAAGGCCTCGGGGCCCTTTGAGCGACTAAGTGTGGACTTCAAGGGCCCCCTCCCGTCCACCAACCGCAATGCCTACTTCCTCACCATCATCGACGAGTTCTCCCCCTTCCCATTCGCCGTCCCCTGTCCCGACATGACCTCGGCCACCGTGATAAAAGCACTGCGCAGCATCTTCACCCTGTTTGGTTTCCCCGCTTATATCCACAACGACTGGGGTACATTGTTCATGAGCGATGAACTGCGTCAGTATCTGCTCAGCAAAGGCATCGCTTCGAGCAGAACGACCAGTTAGAACCCGCGGGGAAACGGGCAGGTGGAGAGGGAGAACGCGACAGTTTGGAAGGCTGTCCTTCTGGCCCTATGGGCGAGAAGTCTCCCAACCACCCGCTGGCAGGAGGTCCTACCCGATGCCCTACACTCAATTAGGTGGCTACTCTGCATGGCCACGAATGAGACCCCTCACAACTGCTAATTTGTCTTCCCCAGGAAGTCCACCTCCGGTGTCTTGCTTCCACCTTGGCTGACTGGTCCGGGACCTGTTCTTCTCCGGAGGCAGGCAAGGAGCCATAAAATGGACCCCCTGGTTGAGAGGGTCCGATTGCTACATGCGAACCCTCGATACGCCTACGTCGAGTACCCCAACGGCAGGCAAGATACGGTTTCCCTCCGGGATCTGGCACCTGCTGGTTCCCCCACTACAGACTCCCACTCCCCATCGGTGGACACCGACTGAGTGCCCCCCCCCCACACCCCCCGCCGGCACCGCTATCCCCAGCCCCAGCTATTTCCCCTGCGCCCCGATCCCCTACCCCGACCCGGACCAAGGCTCCGACCACCATTCTCCCAGACGGACCCTCAACTAAGATGTCCGTGTCCGCCGCACCACCGCCCGAGCTGAGGAGGTCGATGAGGATGATCAGGCCGCCGAAACGTATGGACTTATGACTCCACTTCACCCCTGCTGGACTTCATTTTTTTAAACAGGGGGTGAATGTGATAAACGGTTATTGTATTACTGTACCCTTATCATCATGTAAGGTGATGTCCCCTTTAAGACCGGGCTTGGAACCCTGGGGGACTCCACCTCTGGCTCTGCCCACCTGAGAGTCGTATATAAGGGGCCGCCTTGCAGGCAGCACCCAGTAAGCACCCGTCTCGGCACCAGGCTAGTTCTTAGCTTATTAAAGCCTTCTTTACCGTTTTACTCTCTAGCGTCGTTGTTGAGGGTACAACAGGGTGCAACATTGTCGTTCCTTCACTGTCGCTGTTCCAAAATCCTGGAACACCCTCCCTCATAGCACTGTGGGTGTACCTACACCACATGGACTTCAGCGGTTCGAGAAGGCAGCTCACCACCACCTTCTCCAGGGCGATTAGAGACGGTCAATAAAGGCTGGCCTGGCCAGCAATGCCCCGATCCCATGAATGAATAAAAGAAAGGTTGAATTTCTAGCTACTGGAACCTCTGTCACACCGCAGCGAGGCATTGTGGATATCCAATCGCATAAAACTAGGTGCCACAAACAGCAATAAGATGACTGACCAGTTCAACTATGTATTGGACGAGTGAGTGGTGATGTTGGCCAGGGAACCAGGGTAAAAGAAGAAAGGGCAAATTTTCATTTGTACACGCCCGCAAATGTGGACAGGGGAAGGGGTGGGGCCGGCGCAACGCCATAAAGGTGTGCGATCATGTGCAGGCATTGCAGGATTGACTGATCTGTATTCATTACAAATAATAAAACAAGACCTCAACCAAGGTCATACACTGGTAAACACATTGTGGGCTGAAGGGGTGAATTAGCCCTGGGTTTTCTCAGTGCTATACTGTTTTGTCAGTTGTGATGTGTTAATGAAAAGAGCTGAGTGCTGCCTGGGCCCAGCTGTCATACTCTTTTGATCCACTGGGCCCTGTGAGTAAAGGAAACGTTTCTCAGACGCCTAAGCTTTAAGTTTGCTGTTCCGAATCATAACAGCTTCCAGCAGCTTGGCATCGACTACCTTGGCAACCAGAGGTGGAACTGATCTGTTGGTCCTCGCTGTGAGGAGAAAGATCTTATTTGCATTAAGACGCAAGCAGATCTGCTGGGCGGGTAGAAAGAAAGAGTGCGAGAGAGAGAGATAGAACACTACCTGCCTTACCCATAAAGAGCTGTAGCTGGTGCTCTTGACTTACTAAATCTTAAATAGAGTCTGATACGTAATCTTTGGTCACATGGCACTGTGCCACTTTCTAATGATGGCACGGTAGAGTGCTTCATGAGGTGATCCGTCTCTGTTCGAATGGAGTGTTGCCTGGGGATGTGAAGGTTCACCGCCTTGCTGATACCAGGTTGTCTACATACAAGAACATAGAAATAGCAACAGGCGGAGATCACATCACCTCTCAGAGCTGCTCCACCATCCAATAATATCTGGGCTGATCTTTGACCTCAAATTCACTTTCCTGTTCCCTTCTCATGTTCCTTGTTTCCTTTAGTGTCCAAAAGTCTATTGATTTAACTCTCGAATATGCTCCAACAACTGAAGAACAGAATTCCAGAGCTTCGCAGCCTCTGAGAAAGAGATTTCTCCTCAACTTAGACCGAAATAGGCAACACCTTATTAGAAACTCTGCCCTCTTTCTAAATTCGCCCCGATGAGCCCCTCCATGAATTTTATATCTTTCACCCCTCATTTTTCTCGGCTCCAGAGAATATAGGCTGATTCTACTCAATCTCACCTCATAGCATACCCACGTCATCCCAGGAATCGATAGAATGAACCTTTGTCCCACCCTCAGTTATGACCTTTCCTCTGTAAGGAACCCAAAGCTGTGCACAGTGCTCCATGTGTGACCCTGCCAAAGCCCTAACTAACTCCAGCAAAACTTCTGTATTTCAACTGCCTTGCAAGAAAGGCTAACATAGCCTTTCCGTCCGAATTACTTCCTGGACCTACATTGCTAACTTTCTGTGGTATGTCCCCCCCCCCACCCCAAAATCCCTCCAGATGCCAACATTTGCTAATCTCTCGCCTATTTAAAAAATATTATGCTTTTTCGCTGTTCCACTGCACTACCTTAATCAACCCTTCTTGCCACTTAAGAATTCAATCAAATTTGTGCGGCAACTTAGCACTGCTGCCTACGATGCGGAGGACCCGGATTCGATCCTGGCCCCGGGTCACTGTCTGTGTGGAGTTTGTGCATTCTCCCAGTGTCTGCGTGGGTCTCACCCCCACAGCCCAAAGATGTGCCTGGTGGGTGAATTGGCCATGCTAAATTGCCCCTTAATTGGAAAAAATAATTGGGTACTCTTAATTTTTTTTTAAATTCTGAGGCAAGGCCTTACTTTAACAGACCCATGCTGACTATCCCTGACTGGTCTATGCCTTTCTATGTGACACTTATCTCTCAGGATTGATTCTACTAATTTGCGCACCACCGACGTAAGACTAATTATCCTTTAATTGTTTGACATTTCCTCCAATCCCTTTTTAAACAAAGGAACCACGCCTGCATTTCTCCAGTCCTCCTGTACCTCCCCTGTATCTAGTGAGGATTGAAAAATCATCCTCAGAGCATCTGATATCTCCTCCTTAACCACCATCAGTAGCCTTGGAAACAATCCATCTGGCCCTGGCAGTTTATCAACTTTCATATAATTTACAGTGCATGGCCAATCCACCTAACCGGGACATCTTTCGACTGTGGGAGGAAACTGGAGCACCCGGAGGAAACCCACGCAGACACGGGGAGAAAGTCAAACTCCACATAGTCATCTGAGGCCGGAATTGAACCCGAGTCCCTGGAGCTGTGAGGCAGCACTGCTAACCATTGTGCCACCCACAAGGATTCCAACCCTTCGAGTACTTCCTCTCTCTCTTTATGATTATTTCATCCAATATCTCAGTGTTCCTCCTGGACTACTGTATCTGCATCATCCGTATCCTTTGTAAACACGGAGACAAAATATTCATTTAAAACCCTTCCCACACCCTCTGCGCCGACACACTGAGACCTATCATTTCTGATGTGTCTCACTTTCACCTTAACTAACCTCTTACCATTAATATATGAGTAAAACATCTTATCGTTTTCTTTAACTTTACTTGCAAACCCTTTTTCCTGCCCTCTCTTTGATCTCCTTATTTCCTTTTTGACTTTGTCCCTGCACTTCCTGCATTTGTTCAGGCCATCTCGGTGATTAGTTCTTTATGCTCAGCTGGCCCGTCTACCTCAGTAATGTCCTTTCTCATTTCTGCAAAATTTGTCTTCCCCCAATTCAAAAGTTTTCATTCTGCTTTATCTCTGTCCTTTTCCACGGTAATACTGAATTATGATCACAATCCCTGATATGGCCATCCACTTGATCTTCTTCATTCCCCAAGACTAGGTTTAGAATTGCATCTCCTCTTGTTGGGTTTGTCACCGATTGGGTGAAATCATTGCCCTGGACACACTGCATGAATTTTTCTCCCTCAGTTCCCCTTACATGGTGTGAATCCCAGTTAATTATTGGGATAGTTAAAGACTCTTTTAACACAGCTTAAAAGTGTTCCAAGCTGGACACTTTTAAAACTTTTGTTTCTCCTCTAATTCCAAGTCTATCACTCTGCATATCAAAGCAAAGATGCCATGCAGCGAAAGACAAAGTGAATGTAAGTGGTGAAAATAATGACTAAGAAGGGCGCTGATAGTAGCATATTAAGAGATCTGACTGTCTTAATGGCAGAACAAAGGTAAGCAGCGGGTCAGAGGACAATTAGGAAGAGATGGCCCTAGTGGGATGGATGGGGTAGGGACGGGGGACAATATTGAGGGAAAAACAGGTCAGTGGAAGAAATCAAATGCCTGGCCGGCACGGTAGCACAGTGGTTAGCACTGATGCTTCACAGCATCAGGGCCCCAAGTTCGATTCCCGGCTTGGGTCACTGTCTGTGTGGAGTCTGCACGTTCTCCCCGTGTCTGCGTGGGTTTCCTCCGGGTGCTCCGGTTTCCTCCCACAAGTCCCGAAAGACGTGCTTCTTAGGGGAATTGGGCATTCTGAATTCTCCCTCAGTGTACCCGAACAGGCGCCGGAGTGTGGCGAGTTGGGGCTTTTCACAGTAACTTCATTGCAGCCTACTTGTGACACTAATAAAGATTATTATTATGGATCAGCTGAGACGAATAACATCTATTATAAAGTGAAAGTTAGCTCAGTACATGAGCGAGAAAGGAATAGAAAATATACTCATGTGGTGATTAAAGTAAATTGGGAGGAGACTTGTCTATAATATAGATAACATTATAAACCATTGCAAGTTTTTATTATTTTTTCACTTTGACTTGGATTTGCATTCACATTAGTCTGGAAGCAACCTTCAGTTTCTTGGTTATAGAGCATATGTCTCTTTTCCTGGCTGTCTAATTTTAAATAAACAGTCCTGGACCACCGTACATTATGGAATAGTTTTTAAAAAAAACTTTCCATTGCTTTGAAAAGTTGGCCGAGCAAGTTCTGTAATTTGTCACTGATTCATGCCCAGCCTGCCTGTGCTCGCACTCCTCTCAATAACATCATAAACGCACAGTGAGCTTTGGAGCCCGATGTTTGACAGGGTCGATAGTCAGCTGGGTTTCAGAGACATGAGTTCAAATCTCAGAACAGACGCTGGGGGAATTTGAAGTCAGTAAATTGAATAATTCCAGGATTTAGAAAAACAGTGAGCGCGATTCAGGGACTCCGTTACGCCCAGCGCGAACCCGGGCACAACGGGTGACTGACACGTGAGCCCCAAATCGGACTCCGTGCCAGGCGCTGGTCCGATCGCGAGTCACTTGACCTGTTTCTGCCTGGCGTAATCTGGAGAGCGAGATCTAGATCGGAATACTTCCAACTCATTTCAATACCTGGATGCCAGATTCACCCAATGCCCGGGACTCAACAGGCGGGCCTGGGAGACCGCGCCAAGGTGCCATTTAGCACTGGTCCACTCAAACGTGGAACAGGCATAATGACACTTGGGGGTTCTCCCGGGCCACTGGAGATGCCCAGGTGGTTGGGACAGGGCAGGGTGGCACCCTGGCACTGTGCCTGCCACGTGGACACCTAGGCACTACCAGATTGGGACCCTGCCAGTGTCACATGGCCACCCTGGCACTGACTGGGTGTCTGAATGGCGCTACCAGGGTGCCAGGGCACTGTCAGTGTCCCAGGCTGGCCACGCCAGGGTGCCCAATTGCCAGCTTGACACTGCCAGTTGTCGGGCCCAAGAGAGGCTCTGCTAATTGGGGGTTGTGTTGGGGGTGTGAGGAGGGTTCCAGGGGGCCTCCCCAAGGGTAGAAGGGTGGGGTGTGGGGGGTGCAATAAAGCAAGGATTGGGCTTGAAAGGGAGGGGAAAATCGGGGTCGTCGGACAAAATGGTGACCCGATCTGTGCGGTACCTTTGCTGCCGGCAAGCTAAAGCTCACCAGCAGGAAATCCCTCTAAATGTGGCCTCAACACGGTAAAGTTCCGTTGGATAGCGTCCCGTTTCTCAGCGCTGCAGCCTCTGAGAAACATCCCGATAAACGCACCCCAATTATCGGAGTTTAACTTGTCTAACTTAAGTCCGCTGAATCGTGTCTGTGGTAGTCACCATTAGTGTATATTATCTGTATTACGGCACTGCCCGTATATTAGAGGTACAATGGTAAATCCCTGCCTGCTGGCTCCGCCCAGCAGGCGGCGTATGAAAGTGTGTGCTCGCCGTGCTGCAGCCATTCTGGTTCCAGCTACAGGAGGCACAACATCTTTGTTCAATAAAGCCTCAATTGTTCCACCATTCTCGTCTTTGTGGTAATTGACGGTGCATCAATTTATTGAACAAGATTTTTGAATGATGGATTCTCCGCATCAAAGCCTGATCGGCTGCAGCTGAGCCCTCAAGCAGCCAATGCCACGTCCATGTTCGACCACTGGTTAGCCTGCTTCGAAGGCTACCTCAGAGCAGCCGCTGAAGAACCCTCGGGTGCGCAGAAGCTCCAAGTCCTGGAGAGCTCAAGTGGTGGTAGTGAAGACTGGGGAGAAGCACAGAATGGTCATTGACTACAGTCAGACCATCAATCGGTACCCCTTCCCACGCATATCTGACATGGTCAATCAGAATGCGCAGTATCGAGTCTTCTCTACAGTCGACTTGAAGTCCGCCTACCACCAGCTCCCCATCCACCCGGAGGACCACCAATACACTGTGTTTGAAGCAGATGGCCGCCTCTACCACTTCCTTAGGGTTCCTTTGGGCGTCACTAATGGGGTCTCGGTCTTCCAGCGAGAAATGGACCGAATGATTGACCGGTACGGGCTGCGGGCTACCTTCCCGTACCTAGATAACGTCACCATCTGCGGCCACGATCAGCAGGACCACGACGCAAACCTATAAAAATTCATCCATATCGCCAAACTCTTTAATCTCACATACAATAAGGAGAAATGCGTGTTCCGCACCAACTGCTTAGCCATCCTTGGCTATGTAGTGGAAAATGGAGTCCTCGGGCCTGACCCCGACCGCATGTGCCCCCTCCTGGAACTCCCCCTCCCCAACTGCCCTAAGGCCCTGAAACGATCCCTGGGGTTTTTCTCCTATTAGCCCAGTGGGTCCCCAATTATGCAGACAAGGCCCGCCCACTCATTTAGTCCACAGTTTTTCCCCTGACGGCTGAGGCCCGCCAGGCCTTCAACCACATCAAGGCAGCATCGCCAAGGCCACGATGCATGCGGTCAACGAGTCCCTCCCCTTTCAGGTGGAGAGCGATGCATCGGACGTGGCTCTGGCCGCCACCCTCAACCAGGCGGGCAGACCCGTGGCTTTCTTTCCCCGCACCCTCCATGCCTCCGAAATTCGCCACTCCTCTGTCGAAAAGGAGGCCCAGGCCATTGTGGAAGCTGTGCGACATTGGAGGCATCACCTGGCCGGCAGGAGATTCACTCTCCTCACTGACCAACGGTCGGTTGCCTTTATGTTTAATAATACACAGCGGGGCAAGATCAAAAATGACAAGATCTTGAGGTGGAGGATAGAGATCTTGTATCGCCCAGGGAAGCTCAACGAGCCCCCTGATGCCCTAGCCAGCGCACAAGTGGACCGACTCCGGGTTCTCCACTATGACCTCTGCCATCCGGGGGTCACCCGGTTCTTCCATTTTATCAAGGCCCGCAACCTGCCCTACTCCATTTGAGGAGGTCAGGACCGTCACCAGAGACTGCCAGGTCTGCGCAGAGTGCAAGCCGCACTTCTACCGGCCAGATAGAGCGCACCTGGTGAAGGCCTCCCGCCCCTTTGAACGCCTCAGCGTGGACTTCAAAGGGCCCCTCCCCTCCACCGACCACAACACGTATTTCCTGAACGTGGTCGATGAGTACTCCCGGTTCCCTTTTGCCATCCCATGCCCCGATATGACTTCTGCCATGGTAATCAAAGCCCTGCACAGCATCTTCACTCTGTTCGGTTTCCCCACCTATATCCACAGTGATCGGGGATCCTCTTTTATGAGCTGCGTCAGTTCCTGCTCAGCAAGGGCATCGCCTCGAGCAGGACGACCAGCGACAACCCCCGGGGAAATGGGCAGGTGGAGAGGGAGAACGGGATGGTCTGGAAGGCCATCCTGCTGGCCCTGCGGTCTAAAAATCTCCTGGTCTCCCGCTGGCAGGATGTCCTCCCCAACACGCTCCACTCCATCCGGTCTCTCCTCTGCACCGCGACTAACGAGACCCCTCACGAACGTGTGTTTGCCTTCCCCAGGAAGCCCACCTCCGGGGTCTCGCTCCCAACATGGCTGACAGTTCCTGGACCCGTCCTCCTTCGGAAGCATGTGCGGACCCATAAGTCGGACTCCTTGGTCGAAAAAGTCCACCTCTTAAATGCAAACCTGCAGCACGCCTACGTGGCACACCCCGACGGGCGCCAAGACACAGTCTCCCTCCGGGACCTGGCATCTGCTGGATCCCCACGCACGACCCCCGATCTGACACCGCCCCTCCCCCGGTTGCCTCATTCACCCCGGCGCCACTCACCCTCCCTCCAGCGAACCTCACTGCAGCCCCCACCCCAGCAGGATCCATCCTCCCACTGGATCCACTCGGGGGTGACAAAGACGAGGACAACACGCTCCCGGAGTCACAGGTGACCCAGTCGGCGCCCACATCACCACCAGGACTGAGGAAATCGCAGAGGAGGGTCAAGGCCCCCGGCAGACTTAACTTGTAATGTTTCCACCACCCCGGCCGGGCTCTTTTTATTTTTTAACAGGGGGTGAATGTGGTAGTCACCACTAGTAGTATATTCTATGTATTACGGCACTGCCAGTATATTAGAGGTACAATGGTACATCCCTGCCTGCTGGCTCTGCCCAGCAGGTGGTGTATAAAAGTGTGTGCTCTCCTGTGCTGCAGCCATTCTGGTTCCAGCTACAGGAAGCACAACATCTTGTTCAATAAAGCCTCGATTGTTCCACTATTCTCATCTTTGTGGTAATTGACAGTGCATCAGTGTCTAGAGTCAGTAATAGTGACCAGCAAAGGGCAGTACAGTAGCACAGTGCCCTTAGCACTGTTACTTCACAGCTCCAGGGTCCCATGTTCGATTCCCGACTTAGGTCACTGGCTGTGCAGAGTCTGCACTTTCTTCCCGTGTGTGCGTGGGTTTCCTCTGGGCGCTCCGGTTTCCTCCCACAGTCCAAAAATGTGTAGGATAGGTTGATTGGCCATGCTAAATTGCCCTTGGTGTCCTTCTGCACTGTAAATTCTATGATTGTGTATTGTCAGAAATGCCCATCTGCTTCACTAATGCCCCAAGTCTCTTGCCCTTACTTGGTCTGGTCTATCACTCCAGGCTCTTGACAATGTGAAATAAAAACAGAAAATGCTGGGAATCCTCAGCAGGTCTATCAGCACCTGTGAAGAGAGAAACAGAATTAACTGGCGCAATTCAGTGGACTGAAGATAAAGTCCGCTGTCGGGCGTGTTTAGTAGGGTGTTTCTCGGCGGTGCAACACCAGGGTGGCACTGCCAGGGTGTTGGGGGGTACTGCAAGGTGCCTGGGGGTGTGCCCAGAGAGGACGAGATCCAGATGGTGGCGGGCAGAGCGAGTCGGGTGACCCGCAATCGGCCTGGCGCCCAGCATGGACGCTGATTTGGGGCGTGCGCCAATTCACCTGCTGCGCCCGAATCTGCGGCGGGCGCAATGGGGTCGCTGAATCACGCCCAACGTTTCGAGTCTTTATGACTCTCCTGCAGTGGCTCTTGACTCTCTGAAATGGCCGAGCAAGCAACAAACGGCAGCTCTGCCAGTGATGCCCACATCTCACGTGTCCTGTGATGCCCAGGGAATGAAGTCAATGCTCAGCAGGATGGCAATATGTGTGCTGTACTCATTTTAAGAACATTTCTTACCAGAAGGACACACGGTGCTTTTCTTGGGACATCCCAATGCACTTTACACCCAATGACACGCTTTTAAAGTCTGATTGCTGTTGAAATGAAAGGAAAAATTGATACCCAATCTGTGCACAGCAAGATCCCACAAACAGCAATGAGGTGTTTTACCATTTCGTGGGATGTGGGTGTGGCTGCATTTATTGCCCATCCCTAACTGCCTTTGATCTGAGTGGCTTGCCATTTCCGAGGGCAGTTAAGAGCCCATCGCATTGCTGTGGATCTGGAGTCATGTGTAGGCCAGATCACGATGGAAGATTTGCTTAGTGAGCCAGATGGGTTTTTACTACAATTGCTTCATGGTCACCATTACTGAGACGAGCTTTCCAAATCCAGATTTATTAATTCAATTCAAAGTCCACCAGCTTCCGTGGTGGGATTTGAACCCTTGCTCTCAGAGCATTAGCCTGGGCCTCTGATTACAGATCCAGCGACATTGCCATAGCTCCACCATCTTCCCAGACGATCAATTTTATTGATGTTTAGGGAGGACAGTGGGGGCAAAACCCCTGCTCTTTGATAAGAGTGGTGCTGTTTGCATTTGAAACAGAATGGACTAATTGCTACCCCTTCTAAACGAAGGCGTCTCCCACTGGGCCTCATTGGGCCGTATTACGTCCTCCAACTTCTTCTGGAAGAGTGAAGATAGTGCAGGCTTTACAACTTTGCATGGTCCTCATTAGCATGGTAACGACCTTTCGCTCAGCCACATTAAAGGAGAAAGCCAGAGTCCGAGCGGGTGTCGGCCTGTCCTTGACCGTTGTCATGGTCCCCTTTGCTGGCTGCGGTGAACGTTTGCTGAAGTGTGCCAGCTGTGGTGTTCATAATTACCTCTATCAATTCTGATTCATAGGACAGAAAGATGGGTCATTGTCTATCTCCCTGTCCCCATTTTACTCTCCTGAACTGAATGGTGACAATGACAGTACCAAGCACTTAATTGCAGTTGCTAATTGTTTTTTTTAGCCATTAACCCGAGGAGGACGGGGGGGGGGATGACGCAGTGAGAAACAGATAGCCTCGCAGCCAGCACTCCGAACTAGACAAGGTCACAATCTCAGCTCAATGCTAAGTCTGGCACAGCTCCTGGACTCTCTCGGTCAAGCACTTTGTACATCATTATGACTAAGCGTCTTCTATGTGAGGGACAAGTGCTGATTGTTCCTGATGGTGACATTTAATCTGAACAGACAAATTACTGCCGCGTCAGTCAGAGGTTTGTTCTCTGTTGTTCACATTGAATTCTCTCCAAGTTATCAAATGTATTGTCCAATAACTTTGTCCAAGAAATCTGGCACAAATGTGTTAGTCCTAGTGGCTAAAGGTTTAATAAAGGGGAGGAGAGTTTTTTTTAAAAATTAATTTACGAGATGTGGGCGTCGCTGGTTAGGCCAGCATTTATTGCCCTTCAGACAGTGGTGGGGAGCTGCCTTCTTGGACCGCTGCAGTCCGTGTGATGTAGGTACAACCACAGTGCTGTTGGGGAGGGAATTCCAGGATGCTGCCCCAGCGACAGTGAAGGAACGGTGATATATTTCCCAGTAGGGGTGGTGAGTGACTTGGAGGGGAACCTCCAGGGGGTGGGGTTCCCAGGTATCTGCTGCTCTTGTCCTTCTAGATGGTAGTTGTCGTGGGTTTGGAAGGTTTGGTGCTGTCTGAGGAGCCTTGGTGAGTTGCTACAGTGCATCTTGTAGATGGTATACACGGCTGCCATTATTTGTCGGTGGTGGAGGGTTTGAATGTTTGTGGAAGGGGGAGTAATCAAGTGGGCTGTTTTGTTCTGGATAATATTGAGCTGCTTGAGTGTTGTTGGAGCTGAACTCATCCAGACAAGTGGAGAGTATTCCATTACACTTCTGACTTGTGCCTTGTAGATGGTGGATAGGATTTGGGGGGTCAGGAGGTGAGTTACTCGCCGTAGGATTCCTAGCCCTTGACCTGCCCTGGTAGCCACAGTATTAATATGGCTAGTCCAGTTCAGTTTAAGATCAATGGTAACCCGCAGGAAGTTGACAGTGGGGGATTCAGCGATAGTCGGAAGTGGTCATTGCTTGGCACTTCTGTGGAGCGAATGTAACTTGCCACTTGTCAGCCCAAGCCTGGATTTTGTCCAGGTCTTGCTGCATTTGGACATGGACTGCTTCATTATCTGAGGAGTCATGAATGGTGCTGAACATTGTGCAGTCATCCGCAAACATCCCCACTTTTGACTTTATGATGGAAGGCAGGTCATTGATGAAGCAGCTGATGGTTGGGCCTAGGGCACTACCCTGAGGAATTCCTGAGCCTGACGAGTAAACAAAGGTGATGTGTTGGGTGTTCCAGATCACATACAGGTCACCAACACTTGAAATAGTGCAACACTATTTGATTGAATCATTAACTGTTTAAACATACTTAGACTGTGGGTTAATACGATACTAGCTTTAACTAAAGACCTCTCTGCCTTGTCCTAACCAGTCGATGCAATCAGCACATGGTGAATGTCTGTGTTGCAGGCTGTGAGCTCTGTCCTCCTAGCTAGCTGCAACTCGAATGAGCGGGAACTCTGATGCTCCCTGACTTTATAGTGCGTGTGCTCTCACTGGTGATTGGCTGCGGTGTTGTGTATGTTGATTGGTCCCACCGTGTGTCCATCAGTGTGTGTCTGCACTATGATATACTGGTGTATATTATGACAAAAGGAATAAGTTTATTTATAAGAACGTACTATTTACAAGGGGTCCTCTCTCTCTGTGTCGGCCGGTTCCTGGCCGATTGATCTTTTATACAACACGGTTATCAGCTCCGTAGTTAGCGGGAGATCCCAGTCCAAGGCAGAGAACCCAGCGATCCATGTCTCCTTATCAGAGTCAGACGATCAGGCATCTCCGTATCACAAGATAAAGAAGATGAGGTAGCCAGATGCACAGGCTTCAGAACCGGAGCAAGTGGGAGAACCTGGTGGAGTTCCCCCAAGGAGCCTCCCGAGCGGCGAACCTCCGTGCACGGAGGTGATCCAGATGTTGCTTCATCGGCTGATCCCGGATACGGACCTGGTATGATACGGGACTGGATTGAAGAACGACAACCCCCAGTAGCCAGCGAGTACTTTCGCCAAAGTTACGACCACTCCGTCAGGCAACACCTAGTCGGGCAACACCTTTGTAAATCTTGTGTACGCCGTACCTTTGTCCCAGTATCGGGGAGCAACAAGCCCAAGCGAGTCCGGTGTCACCGGCCCATCAACATTCCAGCCGGAGCCACACCAGTCACAGCATGAGGTAAGTTCTATACGAGAACAGAAAACGTGCCAGCCGGGTATCCATCGAACCTGTGGTTTGTTTCTTCAGGCCCTGATTCACCTTCTCTACTGTGCGCTCTGCCAGTCCATTTGATGCCCGGTGACGAGGAATGGTGCGAACATGGCAAATGCCATTTGCCTTTACGAATGCAGTGAACTCTTTCCTGTTAAACGAGGCCTGTTATTGGTAAGGAACACCTCTGATACGTTGTGGGTTGAAAAAGAGGGGCCCATCCATTCAATGGTTGCGCGGGAGGTGATGGACACCATCTTGTGGACCTCCAGCCACTTCAAGTGCGCATCCACCAAGATGAGAAACATGGATCCTAAAAGCTGGCCAGCGAAATCCACGTGAATATGACCCCAGGAAAGCCCGGATCACTCCCACGGGTGCAGGCAGCCGCTGTCGGAAGCTTTTGATGTTCTTGACAGACAGGGCAATGCTGGGCTACCAGCTCGAAGTCTGCGTCGATTCCCAGCCACCAGACATAACCCCTGGGCAGATTTTTCACCTTGGAGACAGCCGGATGTGCTGCATGAAGGTCTTTCAGAACCAAAATTAGCCCTTTCACCGGGACGACGACCCCACAGGAGGATACCGTTCTTGACGGTCAGCTCTGACATCTTGGCAGAAGAGGCATTCAACTCTGCCCTCGTGGTACACCGTACAAAACCAGATGTCGCACCTTAGCCAGCACCGGGTCAGTCTCCATCCGCTGACGAATGCAGGCAGTCGTTAAGGGTGTAGTGTCCATGAAATTTAGGCCTGCAACAATTTCATCGGCCGTGGGCGGATTCCACGGGCAGGGGAAGACAACTCAATGTGTCCGCATTCGATATCAGCATTCCCGGGCGGTGCTCCAATGAATACTGGCGCACAGACAAAAGCACAGCCCACCCCTGGATCCGGGAGGACGCGATCAATGGCAATGCCTTATCTTCGCGAAACCGGTCCAGCAGCGGTTTATGACCTGTAATGATGAAAAGGTGGCGGCCGCAAAAGTGTTGACATAAACATTTTACTCCGAGCACGACTACCAGAGCCTCTTTCTCTTTGTGCGGATAGTTACACTCCATGGCCGTCAATGTCCTGGAGGCAAAAGCTATCAGATGGTCGGGTCTATCGCACATCCGATGGGAGAGGAAGGCGCCAATGTTGTAAAACGGTGCCCAGTTGTGTTGAAATGGGTCAGTGCTCTCAACGAAACCAATGTCCATTTCACGAACCAGAAAGCAGCTTCCTGTTCATTACCCCAACCCTGGGCCGGCGTTTCAGCAGAAGGAAGTGAATGGGGGCCAGGATGTCGGCAAATTCGGAATAAAACGGCCGTAATAATAAGACCATAAGACACAGGAGCAGAATTAGGCCACTTGGCCCATCGAGTCTGCTCCGCCATTCAATCATGGCTGATATTTTCTCATCCCCATTCTCCTACATCATCAAGATAGACGGAAACACGTGGAGACCTCCCAATATTTCTTTGCAAAATCATTCACACATGCGTGGACATTTGGATGTATGTGTGGGTGTGTATGAACAGGTGTCATGGACACGTGTGGGCATGTTCTTTCAGTCTCCAATTAACGTTTACCAAATCCAATTACTTCAGTTCCAGCTTAGTTCAGGGACCATGGGTCAGTCTCTTACCTCGAGGTCAGCAAGTTGTCTCACACCAGGTACCTGAGCACAAATCCAGGCTGGCGTTCCAGTGCTGTACGAAGGGACTGCCGTTTTGGAGACAATGAGGAGAGCTCGACCTTATGTCCTGGCCAATACTTATCCTTCAACCAACCTCAAGAAGAAATAGATTATCTTGTTATTTATTGCTGTTTGTGGGAGCTTCAAGTGCGTAGATTGGTTGCCAGGGTTCGTGCATTGAAACAGTGACCACATGTCAAAACGTATTTCATTGACACTTTAAGACATGCTTGATTGTGATCACTTTTTTAATTAATTTTTCAGAGTGACCGGAAGTTTCCTGGATTTCTTCAGACCGGAGCACAGGGTAGGAGCTGAAAGAATTGTGAACAGGAATAAATGTGTTTAATTTTCCTCTAGTGACAGCTATTGAGCTGATTTGAACCAGTCATGGTTTTGTATTTATACATATGATGTATAAATTATCGGATTAAATGTGGTTACATCATATCATAAAGTCATCTTGAAGAGGTCCGCATCTGGTGCGACACAAAGAATTGAAAGGCCATCTGATTTTGGTTATGTTATTGGACTGGTTAACCCGCAGAGAGCTGGACTAATGATCAACAAGACAAGAGTTCAAATCTCACCGCAGCAGCTGTGGAATTTACATTTAGTAAATTAGGAAATAAAAATCTAGGCCCGAATTTTCACTGAGGGGCAGGAAACGAGTGTCGTTGCCGTTCACTGATTCCAAACTAACTCCTGGGGGGTGGGGGGACAGTTATTTGAGGGATTTTGACCAGGATGTTTTCTGAATTGGCAAGGAGATAGGTTTGGCAGCAATCGCGCTCTCGAAACTAGAAGACCAATCCGAGAGCTTTTAGCTTCAGAGTAGTAGCAGGCTACAGGAGAGGGTAAGTGAGTGAGAGGGTGCTTCAACATGGAGGCGCACTCTCTCCAAACATTTTACAAATCCAAATAAAATTGGAATAGTAGCCAGGCCACCACTCTTGGTGAGGGTGTGGGGAACCCTGCACTCGCCCCCTGGGGTGTTGGAGGGCCTGGAGGCCAGCTTTGAGAGCTGGCACCTTGGCCTTCTCCAGGATGCCTACCTCCAAGCAGTTGAACTGACCCCTGTCACGTCGGGAAACTGGAGGCTGATTGGGAAATCCCACTCGGCCTCCTTTAACTATCATTAACAAGGCTCCTAATGAACCTAATTGGATGCCTAACTTGTGACAACCATGCTGGGCCCTGAGCCTGCCTCCCCCAGAATGGACAGTGCCGCGAATGGTGTCGGGAAACCAGCAATGGCGCCGGTATCCTCTGGGCCCGTCCGCCTCTGCTCCCGACCTCGACGGAGTCTGAAAATCCCGACCCGGCATCCGCAATGGTGACAACCAACCTACCAGATTGTCGTAAGCACGGTAGCATTGTGGATAGCACAATTGCTTCACAGCTCCAGGGTCCCAGGTTCGATTCCGGCTTGGGTCACTGTCTGTGCGGAGTCTGCACATCCTCCCCGTGTCTGCGTGGGTTTCCTCCGGGTGCTCCGGTTTCCTCCCACAGTCCAAAGATGTGCAGGTTAGGTGGATTAGCCATGATAAATTGCCCTGAGTGTCCAAAATTGCCCTTAGTGTTGGGTGGGGTTACTGGGTTATGGGGATAGGGTGGAGGTGTTGACCTTGGGTCGGGTGCTCTTTCCAAGAGCTGGCGCAGACTCGATGGGCCGAATGGCCTCCTTCTGCACTGTAAATTCTATGAAATCTATGAAACACCCATCTGGTTCACCAATGTCCTGCAGGGAAGGAAATCTGCCATCCCTTACCCGGTCTGGCCTACACATGACACCAGGCCCACAGCAACGTGGTTAGCTCTCAGCTGCCCCCTGCAATGGCCGAGAAAGCCACTAAGTTGTACCAAAGACGCTAAACAGGCAGTGGCTCACCTCCATCTTCTCTGTCTATTAGCCAATCAATGTGCTGGCTTTGTCAGTGTTGCCTACACCATGTGAATAAACAAAAAGAAACACTAGGAGACAAGTAGACCCGATTATAAACTAAAGCATTTATTTTCCATCTGCGAGCAAACATCACTTTCTCAATTTATGTTATTATTGTTTTTGTGTTAAGTAATTGGTGGGTGGAATCTGTCGCCCTCTCACACAGAGGGCAAGGGTAAATAGGGCAGGTTGTTCTAAAGAAAGAGAAACAAAGATTATTGTTAAAGGGTCATTGCCGTGCTGTATTTTGTCTACAAGGATGCAATGCAGTCGGACCACTTTATATCATGATGACCTGTTCACTTACTGCTGTCTCTCGGTCCTCTGTGCTTCTACACTCGCCATGCTCAGGTCAAAGTTAGACGGACTGTACAGTGAAAAGCAGGCACACTCACCTCACTGACATCTGTCAGGCGCTAGCTGTTTTCTTAAAAGCCATATTAAAACACCCTTTAAATGCAGCCCTTTCGTTTCATGGTACCATAATAGCAATAACATGAGTGGTGGTCTGTGATTACTAATGCACTGCAGAGTGCGTCCTTCAGACAAAAGGGGTTTTGAACCACTGGCCTAAGCTCCTCATTGTACAGTCTGCTTCTATCTATACTGACCCTTCACCTCACCATTTTAAACTCTCGTATCCTGTTGCCTGGGTTGCGTTAGTAAACGTTATCAAGTCATCTCTCATACCTAATAATAATAATCGCTTATTGTCACAAGTAGGCTTCAATGAAGTTACTGTGAAAAGCCCCTAGTCGCCACATTCCAGCGCCTGTTTGGGGAGGCCGATCCAGGAATTGAACCCACGCTGCTGGCCTTGTTCTGCATTACAAGCCAGCTGTTTAGCCCACTGTGCGAAACCAGCCCCTGCGTGTGGCCTCACTCCAGGCAGCATCCTAGTGCATCTGTATTGTGTCCTCTCTTACATCCAACATCCTTCTCATTATATTTAAGAAGTATTTTGAGACATTTCAAAGTCACAATAATGCACTGTGCAAACACTCAGTTCAATGTTTTGCAATCTTGTGGCGTCTCGATTTAAAAAACAAAACAGCATTTTGGGCTGGTGGAAGGTACCTGCTGTAGTTAATTCCCCACACAAAAGAAATCTGCAACTTATTTTTAATTATTGTGTGCCATGTAACCAAATAGGATTAGAGGTAGGCGACAAATGTTCACATCTGTACTTTCTTATGTATACAAAACTTTTAATGGCCTTCATGACACAGCCCTGTCTTGCCTAGCTATTAGCTGTGGTGGGTGATTACAGTCCACCCAGGGAGTCTAAGTTGCTGTGGCAACATACACTTTGTCATCCAGAGCTAAGGATTAGTAAAGTCACCAGATGACCATTGACCGCTTTCTCCTTTTGAGGGGGAGACCTGCCTGGTCGTCATTTAACCTGAGGATCACCACACCACAGGCAAGGGGAATGAGAAGGCGGGACCTTCATCAATAACCTCAGTCGGTACGGGAATTGAACCCGTACTGTTGGCCTCACTTCACATCACGAGCCAGCTGTCCAGCCAACTGAGCTAAACCGGCTGGGGATGGTGATGGCAGAGTTTCCTTTTCATCACCATGGCTGAGGAGGAATCTCCTTCCCTCCTGCCATTGACGTGTGTTGGGAGGATTTGGAGGTTGAACGTACCTCCCTTGGCCATCAAGTGCTGGAAAGGGCCTCCGATTCTGAGGCAGGTACACTGTCCACTGCACTGTCAGACCTAGATATAACCTGCGGGAGTGGAACTCAAAACAGACTCTGGGCCAGAGACAAGCAAATAATTTGCTCCATTATTCTCACTTCTTCGATAAATCCATTTTTACCCACTCCCAAAAAGATATGAAAAGCATTACCAACATTAAGGCCTTCATTATTGATAGCTGGTGAGGTTTATATGACATTTATAGCATGATGGAACCTCTTATTCATTTCAATAAAAAGGGCTGGATTTACCAGACAACCCAGCACATGTTTTTCGGAGGCGCCCCGCCAGCAGGATCTACCGACCCCGCCGATGTCGATGGGATTTCCCAGTGATGGGAAACCGTGTGCCGGCGTGGAGTTTCCCACCTGAGTGAATCGCCGGTAACATCAAATAGATGGGTGGGACACAGCCACCCCAGAGAGCAGTGGAGGACGGCTCATTGAACATGTTCAAAGATGAGTTGGATAGATTTTAATCGACAAGGAAGTCCAAGGTTATGGGGAACAGGTAGGATAGTAGAGGTAAGGCCACAATCAGATCAGCCATGATCTTGATGAATGGTGGAGCTGACGTGATGGGCCGAATGGCCGATGCCAGATCCTATGATCTTATGAATGTCCGTGATTGAGTAATCATAAATGAACTCTGGGGGGGAGCTGCCTTGATGCGCCAAATAGCGTCTACTCACCCCAAACTTTGCAAAAACGTGTTTGCATTTTTCCTGTTTGTTAGCACACAGTACATAGAACATCAGAGAAAACAATTGCTATAAAAATAACTCTTGTCATGAGCTCTTAATCCCTCTCTCTCGCTTATTCTAAAGGTTTGCCAGACATTTTCACAACAGCGTCTTTTTAAAATGATAGAAGTGTATGCGGAACGTTAACCCACTATATTATTTATATTGTTATGAAAATGTTCCCAAAATAAGCCATTGCTTTGGAGCCAACATGATGCAGTATAAATTAAAGTATTTATTCTTTGAGTTTGAAGAATTTTCCATTAGGTGGTCCCGGCTTTTCACACCGGCTGGAGTTCAGAATTGGCTTGAAGCTTTGCTATCCACTTGGCTGTTCTTTCCACCGGGTACTGCACTCACGACTGTTTTTAAATGTCACATAGGAGGAAGGGAGCTGCAGAAATCAGTACCTGAACTCCAGTTGAGTGGCGTTTCAATAGTTTATTAACTTTGGTTGTATTCTGCGAGCCTCGAGCCTCCACAGACAATGGGAATATAAATTTGAGCCAGACTGACTGAATACTTCCGCTTCCCACTTCGCAACAGTCCATCTATTGACGATGACTAATCATAGAATTTACAGTGCAGAAGGAGGCCATTCGGCCCATCGAGTCTGCACCAGCCCTTGGAAGGAGCACCCTACTTAAGCTCACACCTCCACCCTATCCCCGTAATCCAGTAACCCCACCTAACCTTTTTGGACACTAAAGGCAATTCAATGTGCATGAATACACTCTACTGGGTATCTTGTGACGAAAATGTTCATGTTATGTGGAGACCATTATGACTGAGCATGTTTATTTTTGAGTTTCCTTATTTGGAGCCTTACCAAGTGGTCAGTAAGGGTGGTGGGGCCATCATCAACATGGTCACCTGGGCAGTAACTGATAGGGGATTGTCCACACGTTTCAGAATCTTCCCATCTTTCATTGCATTTGGCATGGGGATTGATTAGTTCTGCAATTTGTTCTGTCACAGCCTCCAAAGTGAAGCTGAAATCTCCCTTCAGTGTAATAGCTTATATTTGTATTCTCAGTTCCCCTCTCAGCGACGAGTCGTGTTTTATAGCCTTTTATTTCTCGGCGCTGTGAGCACTGGGAAACACGTGGCTGAACGCTCTCACTATGGGACTTTGTTCCCATTTAGTTAAACCGCGCCCAATGTCATTAACATGTTTCGAGGAGAAATGTTAACAGTTCTCTTCCTGACGAAGGACCTCATTTCGCGGGAGAGTTGACTGATGTGCCAATTACCAACATTCCTGAATTCGTCATCATTAAATGAATGACTGGATGACCAGGAGTGGAGGGAATTGGATGGACCCATCACTGTGTCTGAATTGCAATCCATGCTCCCATTGAGTAAGGCTCTGCGCTGGGTGCCTTACTATGTACAATTGACCTCTTTAAGTACACACAGCAACAGACATGCCCACAATTGGCAGTCCAGTGGAAGAGACATTTAGTTTTGGTCATGTTTGGTTGAAAGAGGAATGATGGCCAGAGCCCCACAAGAACTCCCTGCTCTTCAAATATTTACAGAATCGACATGAAACACCACCTCCGGTGCCACCTCCCACAGCAGGGGAACCAATTGGTGGCGGAAGAGGTAGAGTTTATCCCTGCTGATTTCTCAGTCCTTTAGATGGAATATCGCTTTAGAAATTTCAGGAGTGCTATGACAACTTGGCATAGATTTTCACGATCATCGCTGCAATTGTGCAGTGTGGATCACCTGCCTGTTATTGAAGCCAAACTATTTTAAATCCATTGATTCCAGTGGATAGGAAAATTGGGTAGATTGTATAACGGACAGTCAGATTAACACCCATTCAACAGTCAATTGAGGCATTCGATACTCCCCCTGCCCCGCCATGGGCATCCTACTTGTATTGGAAGTGACTGCCGCCATGTGGGGAGATGGCCTCTGGTGGGTTACTGAGGAGGGAGGGGGTCAAATAGTAGAGGTGGGGCTTCCTTTACAGCCACCTCAATGGCAATAGCCATTCCCATGGCAACCGCATTGCTGCTGCAACAATGCCCTCGCCCCATCCACGTGAATCATTAGGACCTGCCTGGTCCGAGCTGTTTGAAATGACCTGACCTGGTCTTTAAGGTGCCCTGGAGGCATCGTCTCCTTCACTTTGGGCTGACCATGTCTGCTGAGGTCACAATGTCACTTGGGACTGATGCCTAACGCCGGGAATCCGTTACAGGACAATTCTGAACCCAGAGGGTTAGTTTGCTCTATCATGCCTCTGGCACCACTCGCTCCAAGTGGCAACCTTTTTACCCTAATCGCTTTTGCTGAACATTTCATATTTGCTTTATTATTTTGACATGAAACATTTATCTCATTACCTCCTAAACATTGAATCAGTGTCAATCGATGTTTGAGTCAATGCATTCTGTAGCCTTTAGGTGAAATCTTTCTAACCTATTCCTAATTAGTCTGGAACTAATTGTAGTGATATCACTCTTGGCCAATATTCATCCTTCAACAGCAAATCCGGTTATCTGGTCATTATTTGTTCATGGAATCTTGCTGTGTGCACTTTATCTGTCCCGTTTGTTTCTTTCATTACAACAGTGTCAGAGGCTTGATTGGCTGAAAAGCACTTTAGGATGCCCTGGTATCATTATCGACACTATCTAAATGCAAGCTGTCTAAGGACAGCACGGTAGCACAGTGGTTAGCACAGTTGCTTCACAGCGCCAGGGTTCCAAGTTCAAATCCCGGCTTGGATCACTGACTGTGCTAAGTCTGCACGTTCTCCCCGTGTGTGCGTGGGTTTCCTCCGGGTGCTCCGATTTCCTCCCTCAGTCCAAACATGTGCAGGTTAAGTGGATTGGCCATGCTAAATTGCCCTTAGTCTCCAAAAAAAAAAGGTTAGGTGGGGTTACTGAGTTACGGGAATAGGGTGGAGGTGTAGGGCTTAAGTGGGGTGCTCTTTCCAAGGGCAGGTGCAGACTCGAAGGGCCGAATGGCCTCCCTGCACTGTAAACTCTATGATAAGTTCTGTTCATCAGTTGCACTGACTTGTAGAAGCACTTTTTTTCCTATTTATGTTCTTAATGGGTGGGATTTTCTGGCCGTTCCTGCCAGGCGGGATCTTCCGCGGGTTCCCCTGGCGGAGGAGGGTATGAACAAAGGGAAACCCCGTTGACAGTGGGGGGGGACAGGGAGATCCCACGACTGGCCAATGGCGGATTGTGTCCGCCACTGCAAAACACGCCGCGGGAGAGGGAGGAATGGAAAATCCCACCCACTGTCTTAAATCTATATCCTCCTGCTAAATCCCTCCTTAACCTTCTCTGCTTCTGCACCAGTGAATGAGTAGGCAGTGGATAGAATGAAGCACCGCCAGCCCTTGATTGTAAATGATGCAGAATAATTCACAATAATCCCTGCAACCTCCCCAATACCCTCTCCAATGCTTCAACCTGCATTGGTATTTCAAGATTGTAGAGCCTCAGAGCTGTTATCGTCTGAGCAATCTCGTTTTATTCCCCGATTATTTTTTTCTGTTTCCTATACCAGTTTCATTCCTTAGCTCTTTCTAGCTGTCTTTTTTTTCAAGTGGCACTTTTTTTTCTGGGTGTTGTGCGGAACTGACCGTCCCTCCGAGCTTCTTCTGCGCTGTCTTGCCCTGTAAACCCGGCGATTGTTCAATTGTTGAGACATTCTTTCAGGCTTCCTAACCTTCACCAGTAACAATTGCCTGTCCCGTCTGCCGACTGTCAGTTCAGATACGACTATTTTTCCATCATGTTTCAGGTTGGTTCCTGGCTGTAACTTCAAGCACTTTCCAAACGTTCGACACTGTGTTCATCTTTGGATGAACGCCGGGTGCTGTGACTTTCACCGATATTGACATTGAAGTCTCATATTTCACGTGGATTGTGGTATTTTATTGGATCAGGAGAAATAGCAGACGAAAATTTGACAATCTGTACTTCCCACACGGAGTATTTAACTCACAGTACTTGAAACTGGCCTTTTAGAATCGGGTTAAAATTGGCCAAGATCATATTAAAGTCACCAAAGTACTTTGTGTTGAAAAATTGCCATCATTTTCATTTTAGCTTCAAGTTGAAATGCTAAATTTAATGCTGACCTCTTTGTTTCCTGAGATCAGTTGCTATTATCATTAATTGCTGATCTATTGATTAATTCCACTGATTCATTTCTTTGATGTGACCCTATCTTATTCAGAAGATTATAACAAAGGGGAGCAGGAGTAAGACATTTGGCCATTCATTTGACCGGGCTGTGATTTGGATCATTGCGAGAACATAAATTGCATTTATATGGCACCTTCCGCAGTCGCAAGACATCCCAAAACACTGTGGGTCATAAATTCCTGGCTCCCCAGTGTCAGATTTTGAGGGTACCGAAAAGGACCACCCCCAGAGCTGGGCCCCCAGCCCCCACCCACTCACACTGTGTCTGACCCCACCCCCAACCCGATGTCCAAATCACCCCCCCACCCCCCGCCCCAATGTTCGACCACCCCCATCCTCCCACTGTTGTGATTGGTGTTCTATACCTTGTAAAGGAATCACCTGGGGCAGGATTCTCCATTGCTGAAATCGTGATCGGCGATTGGGGGGAACGTGGATTCCCACGCCGACATTGGGGCCAGCTCCAGTTTGACGCCGGTCCGCCATACTCCGCCGCCTCCAAAATGGTGTCATCGTGATGCACGCTGTGTGCTGTTTCAGTGCCGTTGGTGCCTCATCGGCCAACCCACCTGTGATGCTCCTACCTCGATGGGCCGAGTTCTCGACGGCGCTGGACATGTAGTCCAGACCATGCGGGAACCCGTCTTGCCGGCTGCAGACAGTTCCCAACGCCACCATGCTTACAGGGTTCTGTGACGCTGGCCGGGGGGGCTTCTGCTAGGGCTGGGGGGACTGTTTGGGGGGGGGTGTGGCCAGGGGGTAGGCTGTGGCATCGTGGTTGGCAGGTTGGGTGCGCGCACGGCTGGCGCCATGTCATACGACGCAACCAGTGCAGGTTGTCAGCCTTGTGCATGCATGGCTTGGCACCCGGCCATTCTGCGGCCGTTTCACTCAACGCCGGTACTGGCCCCTCACCAGTTTCGGAATCGGTGACGGGTTGCCGCTGAATTTCCTGTCGTGAAAGTCCACACATACTACGCTGGCGTCAGCACATGGTCTCCAGAACGGAGAATCCAGCCCCTAGACTTGTCCAAACTAGGATTTTTATTGAATCACACGTGGTAAGATAGTGATCTGTTACAGAGCAAGTTATCATGGAGTTTCTTTGTACTCCTCTGGAACTGTTCACCTGTATATCTTACTACCATCTCCTACAAACCATCTGGTGATGGCCAGATATGTCGCACTTTTTTGGGAGTTCCTGGTCACATGACCACAGTCTGGATACTGCATGGTGTGTCTGCACCCCCACCTACTGGTTGGAGGTCGCACACCATTCATCTCTGATATTGCTTACAGGCATATCACACACCCCCCCCCCCCCCATGCCCAATCAGCCTCACAACCCCTGACCTCCGATCCCGCCCATCCCCCCCCCCCCCCCCCAAATCCTATCCACTTACCTTAGACGCTTGCTTTTCCCGGGCTGTCATTTTCAAACGGACCTCTCCACCTACCTGCTACATGGCAGCTCACGCAGTGAAATAAATAGCATGCCCTCTTTCACACTGACTCTGTGAGACTTTGATGCTGGGCGATAGGGATGCTCTGCGCTGCCTTTAGCTCACCCGGCCTGACTCTGAAGGTCGGCAATACAGACACGGGAAGAAATTTGGCACAGGAAAGAGAGCGAGCACGGAGTGGCAAACTGAGGCTGATCGCCACTCCGAGAAAGTTACGGCCCGTTATAGCTTTTTAAGTGTAGTTGTTGTAAGGCTGGAAATGCATCACCCAATTTGTGCCCAGCAAGATCCCGTAAATAGCAATGCAATAATGAGCAGATAAGTTAGGTTTATGGTATTTATTGAGGGGTAAGTATTGACCAGAACACCACGCCTTCTGGTCTTCTCATATGGGATCTTTTATGTGAGAGAGCTGATGGAGCCTTCATTTAATGCTTGATCTGAAAGACAGCACCTCCCACAGTGCAGCATTCCCTCAGTAATGCACTGGAGTGTCAGCCTAGATTTCTGCCCGTGAATCCAGAACCTTCTGCCTTCGAGGCAATCGTGTAGACTTCCACTCAGTACATACTTTCCCCCTTTGGCTTTGATGGGTTGCAGTTCAAGTCTATCATCTGATTCTTTCAAAGCTTTTCCCAACTATTTACTGAATGGTTGTATTCCCCCATCCGCTGAACATTCCCGTGATTCCGCTTTTCCTGCAGAGATGAGGAGAATTGTTTTCTATCAGAGGGCTCTGGAACTCTCTTCCTCAAAAGGCAGCGGACGCAGAATCTTTGAATATTTTTAAGGCAGCGCTCGATAGATTCTTGATTAACAAGGGGGTGAAAGGTTACTGGGGATCGGCAGAAATGTGGGGTCCAAGTTACAAATTGGATCGGTCATGACCTTACTGAATGGTGCAGCAGGCTCGAGGGGCCGAGTGGCCTACTCCTGTTCCTATCACTTCTGTTGCCCTACTTATCTATTTGCTGAAGGTGAGGTTTTTGCTCCCTCAACAATCTTTCACACTGCGAATTATCTACTATTTAACAAATTATTCGGTCCCCTAGTGATTTCATAGAATTTACAGTGCAGAAGGAGTCCATTCGGCCCATCGAGTCTGCACCGGCTCTTGGAAAGAGCACCCTACCCAAGGTCCACACCTCCACCCTATCCCCATAACCCAGTCACCCCACCCAACACTAAGGGCAATTTTGGACACTAAGGGCAATTTATCATGGCCAATCCAGCTAACCTGCACATCTTTGGACTGTGGGAGGAAACCGGAGCACCCGGAGGAAACCCATGCACACACGGGGAGGATGTGCAGACTCCACACAGACAGTGACCCAAGCCGGAATCGAACCTGGGACCCTGGAGCTGTGAAGCAATTGTGCTCTCCACAATGCTACAGTGCTGCCCTCCGATGATGATTCTTATCTGCTCACCAAATTTACAATGTGCAAGTTAGAAGTGTAACAGTTAATGAAAGACAAATGATTCTATTTGACCGTAGATCTGGGAATAGGGGCTGTCCAACATGTTTATCCAAAATCCTTGAGGAACGAGTCGGATTAAAAGAATTAATTTGTATTTGCCCAGCCTCTTTCATGACCTTGCGATGTTCCAAGGTCCTTTTACAGACAATGGAGTGTGTTTTGAAATCTAATCGCTGTTGTAATGTAGGGAACATCTCAAATATGGCTTTAAGCAAATATCCAGTTCACTATTCTTTTAGCACTGGCTGAATTTGGCTCCTGGGATTCATTACTTACCTGATTAACTGGAAGACGAGGTGAAAGATTCCAATTCTAGTTGAAGCAACTGTATATAAATCAAGTGAACAATTTGTATCGTCTTTATTAAGTGAGGAGCGAATGAGCTGGGTAAGGGCTAGAGCTAATCATTTGTTCGTTAAAGTATTGATGTTTGCAATGGGGAGAGAACATTGATACTTTATCATGTTCCATGTGGCATTTTATGTTTTTGGGGTGAAACCCAGTTATTTACTTTATGGGCGTTGACGACTTAAAATACAGTACCACTTAAAATACTACCAAAAATGTTCATGGTTTGTTTGGCATCATCAAGTGCTTGCAGGCTGATTATCTACAAAATGTGAACGCTCCTTCTGTGGTCAGCGAGGCCCAGAGTGGGACTTCAACCTAGACCTTGTGATTCTGAGGCTACCAACTGTGCCACAAACCGCCATGGTCGATAGCAGTTTTGCTGGTCAGTGACCTGACCATGTAATTGGTTGCTAAGAAGCTGAATGCCAATGAGGCCTGGTGCAAGACCGAATACCAATAACAGCTTATATTTACATAGCTTCTTTAACACAGCAGAGGAGGGCATGCAGCATCCCTGCCTCTGAGCCACAAGCTCCGGGTTTGAGTCCCACATCAGGAGGCGATGGCCAAGGAGGGTGCGTTCATAGCGCGGCCAAACAGGTTGGGCGTCAACCTGCAAATCCTTCCAAAGAGGTCAATGGCTGGCGGTAAGAGCGGGAGAGACTCCTGGTCAGCCACATTTGATGTGCCGTGCGAGGTTGCAGCGTGCCAGCCCTGCGCATGTGCAGCACCGGACCCGGTGATTCTCTGTCCATTTTCTGCGTGTTCCGCGGGTGTTTCACGCGGTGCCGGTGCTAGCCCCTCACTGGTACCGGAATCGGATCCTCTGTTGGCTTCGGCACTTAGCCTCAATCCAGCCCAGGACCCCTGACAGTTCAGCACTCTCTCAGTACTGTAGCTTTGTTTGCTGCTTAAGTCCTGGAGTGGGATTTGAACGCAGAACTTTATTATTCAGAGCTGAGAGTGCTACCAACTGAGACAATGTACAAATGGTTGAAGTTTCCTCCATTACAACAGTGACTTCATTGACTCGAAAGGATCTTGAAAGGCGCTTTGGTCATGGAGAGGACAAAATCAATGCATGTCTTTCTTTTTTAATATTTATATATATGTTGATCGACATGATGTGCGAGGGGAAGGCAAAGGAAAGGATAGAAATCAAAAATGCCAATTTAAGCCCAAGCTTCAGATGTCTATTTCAAACTTTTCACGTTCCTGACGAAATCCAAATTCTTTCCCCAAATTCCGGGAGTGTGGCGTGAATTTGGATGGCTGTTAACCCACCAATTGGCTGAACTGCAGTTTAGACAATGCACCGCTTGTCAGTGTTGGAAAACTCAACCGTTTCATTCAACAGCATGATGTCGGGCCTTGCCCAAGTGCAACCTTTTCAAAGGCTTCCCCAGAATTTTGGCGGTGGAGGAGGCTCTTCTTCACCTTTTTGACTTCGATATTTTAAACTTGTCCTTCTTTCAAATTTAGCCTTCTTCCGAATGACATCAGGCCCTGATTTCCTGCATCCTTGTTGCAAAAGGTTTCTTTTAGTGCTCCCTGTTCGTCAGCCACCTAAGCTCAACTTTGTTGACAGCCTCAAAATTGTCCCTTCCAGATGGATTAAGGATGGATTAAGGATTCTAAGACCCATCCAGGGTCTCAGCTAATCCTCCCTGTCAATGCCAGAAATCTGGTGCTGATTTCACATGTCGAGCAATCAGCCATATCGGAGGAGGAAATCCTTTACTTACATCGGAGCATACTGTTAGCTTGCTGACTGCATATTTTGTTGCTGTCTCCACGTGTTGACCCAATACATGAAGCAATTCCACACGGCTTACTCAGAATAATGTCCTGTGTTAACGGAATGCTTGTGGCTGGGTGCGCACTCTATCTGAACGGCACCTTCCTGAACGGCAATCGCATTGATACTGTTCACTCTTTGCTGCTACAGCAATGATCCACGCCAATTGCAGTCTGATTGCAGAACTAGCTATTATTGTTAACAACCGCACAGATGTGCTCCGTGACCGCACTCTCTCTTCTGAGTCAGAATGTTATGGATTCAAAGTCCCACTTGGGCTGATAGGGGGCAAGTAACATTCACAGTAGGCAATGCCCATCTCCAACAAGTGAGAACCTGCTCCATCATTCTTCATGACCATGGCTGATCATCCAACTCAGTAATCTGTTCCTACTTCCCCCCGCCCCCCCCATATCCTTTGATCCTTTTCACCCCAAGAGCTATATCTAACTGCTTCTTGAAAGCATTCAATGTTCCTGCCACAATTGCTTTCTGTGGCACAGAATTCCACAGGCTCGCCAATCTCGACTTCAGTCCGAAATAGTCTACCCAGTATCCTTAGACTGTGAGCCCTGGTTCTGGACTCCTCCACTATCGGGATCATCCTCCCTGCATCTACCCTGTCCAGTCCTGTTAGAATTTTATTGGTTTCTATGAGATCCCCACTCATTCTTCTAAACCCCAGAGAATATAATCCTAACCGGTTCAATCTCTCCTCATACATCAGTCCCTCCAATCTAGGAATCAGCTCGGTAAACCTTTGCCGCACTCCCTCGAGAGCAAGAACATCCTTCCTCCGATAAGGAGACCAAAACTGCCCACAATACTCCAGGTGTGGCCGCACCAAGGCCCTGTACAATTGCAGCAAGACATCCCTGCTCGAATCCTCTCGTATTGAAGACCAACATACCATTTGTTTTCTTTACTGCCTGCTGCACCTGCATACTTACTTTCAGCGACTGGTGTATAAGGTCATCCAGGTCTCGTTACACATGCCCCTCTCCCAGATAATTATTCAGATAATAATCTGCCTTCCTGTTGCTGCTACCAAAATGGATAACCTCACATTTATCTGCATTGTACTGCACCTGCCATGCATTTACCCACTCATTCAACTTGTCCAAATCACACTGATGTATCTCTGCATTCCCCTCACAGCTCACCCTCCCCCTACCAGCTTTGCATCATCTGCAAATTTGGTGATATTGTATTTCGTTCCATCGTCTGAATAATTAATTTACATTGTGAATAGCTGGGGTCTCAGCACGGATCGTTGCACTACCCCGCTAGCCACTGTCTGCCTCTTGGGAAAAAATTATTCCTACTCTTTGTTTCCTGTCTGCCAACCAGTTTCAGTCCACCACTACGCCTAATCCCATGCACTTTAATTGTACACACTAATCTCTTATGTGGGACCTTGTTAAAAGCCTTCTGAATGCAAAAACATACCATATCCACCAGCCCCCCCTCGTCAACTATACTAGTTCCATCCTTGAAAAATTCCAGTTGATTTGTCAAACGTGGGGCGGGATTCTGCCATTCGGCGGCAGTCTCCACGCCGACGGAAACGCCGTTGCGTTACAGGCCGCTGGGAGTACTGATTCTGGCCCCTACAGGGGGCGAGCATGGTGCTGGAGTGGTTCACGCCGCTCCAGCCTCCCATCCCGGCGTGAACTCTGCGCCACGGGATCCGCGCATGCGCAGTGGTGCCGGCGCCAACCCGCGCATGCGCGGTGGCCTCTCTCAATGCGCCGGCCCCGACGCAACCCGGCACGGAAGAAAATAGGCCCGGGGGGGCGAGAGGCCGGCCCGCCGATCGGTGGGCCCCGATCGTGGGCTAGGCCCCATTGGAGGCCCCCGACCCTGCACGCAGAGTTCCCGCCGGCTGCGACCAGGAGTGGACGGCGCCGGCGGGACTCTATCGTTTCCGCACGGCCGCTCGGCCCATTCGGGCCGGAGAATCGGCGGCCCAGCCGTGTACAGCGGCCCGCGACCGGCGTCACGCCAAACACGCCCACGCCAACCGCCGATTCTGCGAGCCGGCGTCGGGGCGGCATGGCCCGGCTGTGGGGATTCTCCGGCCCGGCCCTGGGCTGGGAGAATCCCGCCCATGATTTTCCTTTCTTAAATCCATGCTGACATTGTCCTATTCTACCACTGTTTCCTAAGTGCTCTGCTATTGAATCCATTACAATGGACTCTCGCATTTTCCCCTATACTGACGTCAGGCTGACTGGTTTTATTGAATTAAAATTTCACCATCTGCTATGGTGGGATTTGATCCTGGTGCCCAGAGCATTGTGGTGTGGTGTGGTGTGGTGTGTGTCTGATATTGTGTTTGTACTGAAGTATCTAGGGGAAAGGAACCTTGGAGATGAAAACCTTGCAAGTTGGGTCATCGTTGAAGCCATCTGATTGGAGGGGATTCCAAGGTAAAGATCTTCAAAAGTGGAGATTGGAAATCCTCAGGAGGAAGACAAAGTGTAAGTGAGATTGGATGGCTCACAATGTCACAGACATCTGGATGGGTTGTTGAGAAATCGTGTTTGGTCACACCTGTAATTTATTGTGCAGTGTGGTATGTTCGACCATAGTTGGCCTGTTAATTCACTTGTACCTCATACTTACCCTGAATGGGCTGGATTCTCCCAAAATGGGATATGTCCTCTCGCCGGTGTAGAAACGCCGGTGTTTCACTCCCGAGTTTTCTCCCAAAAAAATAAGCTAAATCACTCCCCTTCAGGGGGCTAGCAGCGACTCGGAGTTGTTCACGCAGCTTTAGTTGCGAATACGGGCCCCCGCACTTCCGGTTTCGAGTCCGCGCATGGCGGCGGCCTCCAGTGGCCAAGTCGAGCGCCATGACGGACTCGGACCACGGAGCCAACTGCAAGATGTAGGCCCCCCCTTCGATCGGCTACGTGCCCGAAGATCCGACCGGCCCAATCTGTCCCCTGGTCACCCATAAGGCCCCCCTAGGTGCCTGATTTCCCCCCCCCCCCTACCAGGGTGGCCGCGGACTGAATCTGCAGCCGCCATGCGACGTTCCCGAATGGCAATAGGTGGTTAGAACCATGCCGTCGGGAACTTGGCCGGTTGGGCGCGGAGGATCGCTGGGCGGGCCTCTGGCTATAGGCCCCCAGCTGCGCGGAGTACTTTGCGAAAATTCCGATTCTCGGGTCCCGTAGGATCGCCGGACCGGCACTTGGCCCGATTTCAGCTCAAAAGTTGAATCTCCGCCTCCGCGCCAAACGCGATTTCGGCCAAGGACTCATTTTATTAAGTGTTTTGGTCAAAAGGCTCTTTGGGTTGGGTTGCAGAATAATAATCTTCAGATTATGAGATAGTTAAAGCTGTAGTACCTAATACTTACGAACTTGTTCCTGAAGCATATCAGTCGAAAGTTCAGGCTTTAAAGAAAAGACTGAATGAAACTTTTATAGAATTTGCAAGGAAAACAAAAAGCTGTGGGACCGGTGGTTTTGTTTTAGAAAAGAATTCCGAGAATGTGAGGGAGCTAATGGCAATGGAATAATTTTGAAATAGCATCCCAATAGCTATTAGGTCACACTGGAAGATCATAAGGTTTCTAAGATACAAGAAGCAGCAGTTCTGGCAGATGGGAATGATCTTTCACATGGACAGTATTGTACCAACCATTCACCACTGTATCACATTGTATCATGCTGTTGCCCATGTGGGATCCACCTATGGACCATTGTACTGTACTACACGGAATGTATCATGTTGGTGCCCTTGTGGGCTCCGCCCCTGGCTCCGCCCCCTTCAGGGGAGGTATAAAGAGCAGCTGCCCTGTAGGCGGCTCTCACTAGCAGAGAAGTCGCAGGCAGGCACTGTTCTAGTGAATTGTCACTGTCTCGCGTGAATTGATGGTCGCATCAGACAGCGAGGGAGCAATTGATCTCCATCTGTAAACTCAAAGGAAAGCTGGAGGAACAGAAATTAGCCTAGCTTTATAGAGGAGGCAGAAGTCAAGGAAAATTGCTTTATAGAGGAGGCAGAAGTCAAGGAAAATGGGAAGGCAGAAAGCAAAAGTGACTTCAAGAATTCAGTATGCTTTTATTACCATAATACTGGACATCTCAAAACCCATTGCTGGAAACCGGATGGTAAAGCAGTGGCAGTAATAAGAACACTTAAGGAATCTTTGGAAAAGGCCATGCAAGAGAAGGAAATGGATGTTAACACAGTTTCACAGTTACAAGTGACAGCGACGTCCTTAGAGAATGTTGCACCAGAAAGTGAAACTTGTGAGAAACCCAGTTCTTCTAATGTTTTTACACTCAGGGTAGATAGAACTTGTAGAATCATAGAATTTACAGTGCAGAAGGAGGCCATTCGGCCCATTGAGTCTGCACCAGTCCTAAAAAGAAAGAGTACTTTGCTTAAGCCCACACCTCCACTCTATCCCCATAATCAAATAACCCCACTTAACATTTTTGGCCACTTAGGGGCAATTTAGAATGGCCGATCCACCTAACCTGCACATCTTTCGGGACTTGTGGGAGGAAACCAGAGAACCCGGAGGACACCCACGCAAACACTGGAAGAACGTGCAGACTCTGCACAGACAGTGACCCAAGCCGGGAATCGAACCTGAGACCGTGGAGTTAGGAACCTACCGTGCTAACCACAGTGCTACTGTGCCGCCAAATGGGTGGCACGGTGGCCCAGTGGTTAGCACTGCTGCCTCACAGCGCCGAGGACCCGGGTTGGATCCCGGCCCTGGGTCACTGTCTGTGTGCAGTTTGCACATTCTCCCCATGTCTGTGTGGGTCTCACCCCCACAACTCAAAAGGATGCAGGATAGGTGAATTGGCCACACTAAATTGCCCGTTAATTGGAAAACAATAATTGGGTACTTTAAATTTGTAACAAAAAGAGTAGATGGAACTTAAAAAAGATAACAAAGGGTTTATATTGAAAGCAGAAGTCACTCAATTTCTGCCCTAGAAAGAGCCCAGAAAAATTGTTAGCCTGAGAGATATTGATTCAGCTCAGACCTTATTGTTAGTGAACGATTTGGACCTTCCTTCAGAAACTTCACTGAATTATCCATTGCACATAATAACTTTAAGTTGTGCTCTGATCAAGTGGCCTTCTGTAGTTGGAATTATTCCAAAATTACCTACGGCAAATGTAGACTTTATATGGCCAATAATGTAGGAGATAGTGCAGTTGTGCCACAACCTGGGATGAACTGCCAGAATTCCCAAGTCATTCCTGTGAATAAAAACCCCCTTATCCAATTGTGACCAGTTGAGTGAAGAACTGATCCGCGTAACAATATCGATGTATCAATCTCGGTAATGGGCAGTATAGAAACAAAAGAAGGGCCTGTGGCCTTGCAAACTTAAGAATTGTCAACTGAAATCATAAAATGGTCTGGAAGGGTCAATGACGGTGGGCACTGAACTACAAGTGCTTACCAGTGTTGACTCACAGGGTACAGTAATGGGAATCCAGGCAAGTGGACACCTCACTAAAGACCATCCCAAGCTTGCAGAGGAGTGGAATGACGTAGCTCATGAATTGCGTGAAAGATTTGAAATGTCGGATCAAGCAGTAAAAATCCAGACTGAGGAAGTGGTATTTATGTTTACATGCTGGATAGGTCACTGGATTTTTGCTTCTTGTTGATGTCCTGAATCTTCTTAGATACTATTTACCTCTTCAAACCCTTTCTTGAAATCCTCCTTCCCTGGGTCTGGAGGTGGTGGGTGAAACATGCTGTAAAGTACGAGAAGGATTTAAGCCTGAAAATAGTCGGGGGGCATCTAAAATAGGTGACAAAAGGCCTCCAGGCCAAGATCCTGCTGCGAGAAATTGTGTCTTTATGCTACCAGCAACATAGCAGCCTGCCAGTTCACCAGAGTGCCAAGTGCCAAGGACTTGATGAATATTAAATTTGTCCTTTGGTGTGTGTTTTGTTTCATATTCCCTCTGGTATCTCAAACCACCTCAAATTACCTGTTAGGATACTGGCCAGACCCCAACATTTGTTGGGACACTGGGCAGAGACCCCAAACAATTTTTTAAAATTTGTAAAACTGTGAGGAAAGGATACTTCACCCCAGGAGTGAGGACTATGGCCAAAAGGTATATTTTATGTTGAAACAAACTTTAATTTAAGCACAGAATTAACCAGATTAACCGCAAAGGAACTAGCTTTACAATTATCGGTTACATAGTTCTTAAACACAAGGAAAAACTTAACCTTACTATCTATACCTGCTACTAGCTCCATTTAAGCAACCCAATACAGTTCAAATGCCACTTGTAAATAAGGTTAACAAACAGATAACTTGCTTAGTTGTGTAGAGTCCCTGGGAGAGAGTGAACCTTTTGAGAGCAGAGCGGTACACTTCTGCTTAACCATTAATTGCATCATCTGTATCCCACTAAGATGCCACATGACCTGCTTCGTTAGGACTAAATACAGCCTCCTCATAAATTATCTACTCTCCAGGGAGTCTCCAGCAATCATAACAATATCCCATTAGCCCTTATCTGTAACAAAAAAAGTGGTTGGACTGAATCATGATCTCACCCTTTATGACTCCTTAATTACTGCCTTCGCAGATACACAGTCTGGTCACCTTAACCTAGCTTCTTTAATAATATTACTGCAACAAATATATACCTCAATCCAGGCTTTTAATAACACTATTGCCACAAATGTGAAATTTGTGCGTTCATCACATACCTGTGAGTAAAACCGGGGGACATACTCCGTATCCTACATGCAAAATTGGGAGATAATACAGACTCGGGTTACCTCCGACTTATGGCGGAAGAGGGGCGCGTTTGGCATTTTCCAGCAGGAATCAAAGGAAATCCATACCTGAAGATGGTTCAGAATTTCCTACACTGGCGCCAGGCAATTGTCATGGGTCCATGCCCTCTTCAGGTGTCAGAGATACTTCCCACCCACCCAATCGACACCACCTTGCTGGTGGCACAGTTAAGGTTGGTGGCTTGAGGGGTCACGGACTCCAATCTGCTGTTGTTTGCAGAGTTTTCTTTTAAGACGATCACAATATTTTGTAAGCCTTTGAGCTTTGATGAATCCCTTAACCAAGAAATGCAAATTATCGATTGTAACTATGTCGAATGTTTGACACCCACACACCATGGCCTTAAAATTGTAATTTCTCCTGCTGTTATAGATGAAGCTGCAGTGGGTAGTGACTGATTAAAGAATAGTGCTGGCTGAATTTGGGATTCATTGCATAGTTATTTCAAAGTCTGACACAGGAAATGAAAAATGAATGAAAATCGCTTGTCACAAGTAGGCTTCAAACGAAGTTACTGTGAAAAGCCCCTAGTCGCCACATTCCGGCACCTGTTCGGGGAGGCTGGTACGGGAATTGAACCGTGCTGCTGGCCTGCCTTGGTCTGCTTTAAAAGCCAGCGATTTAGCCCAGTGTGCTAAACCAGGGAGGAGGAATGGAGTAGTCTTCTGTATGGTAAGGTGCACCCACTGCCGTCGAAACGTCTGCTATAAAAGCCAGCGATTTAGCCCAGTGTGCTAAACCAGGTAGGAGGAATTGAGTAGTCTTCTGTATGGTAAGGTGCACCCACTGCCGTCGAAACTTTGAAGAAAAGTTATTGAAGCAGCTCTTGAAAGCGATCCCGTTGAAAGCATGTTCACTGTCATTAAAATACAGCAAAGGGTTCGCAAAGGCGCATGACCAGGATAACAATAGACCTTCTAAAGTGCTATGCGTTTGCGTGTTCCTTGGCTCGAAAGCCCCGCAAATCTCCACAAATAAATCCTGCAGCTGCTCTCAGCGGCTTTGATCTTGTTGCAGACTTTAATGAGAGACCTGAAATAAAATCAAAAAGGAAAAACAACTTAGCAAAATGCTTCTTAAGTAACTTGGTCCATTTGCAGGCAGAATACTTCAAAGGTGCATTGATAATGATCAGAGTTGGTGAGGGGGGGGGGGGGGGGGGGGGGGCGGGGGGGGGGGGGGGGTAGAATTTTGCCATGGAGGAATCTGATGTGCTGGATTGTTGCTGCGGTTTTATTTCCAAGGATTGTGTAAGAAGTTTAATGGGAGTTCAGGGTGTTGTGGGTAGTAATTATAGACTGTAAAACAATTTTTACTATCAGAGCTACTTTTAACCCTTTCTCACACGGAATGAACACCACGGGTGAGCCAATTATTAATATTTTTGATGTGGAGATGCCGCCGTTGGACTGGGATGCGCACAGAAGTCTTACAACACCAGGTTAAAGTCCAACAGGTTTGTTTCGAATCACTAGCTTTCAGAGTGCAGCTCAGGTGAATTAATATTTTTGGACACTTCAATACCTTTGGCCCTCCTTTTCTGCTGGCTCTTTGGCTCAGGTGCAGACCCAGTCCACGAGCCCGTCCCTGTCTTATAGTCTCACTATGGGGCGATGGACGAGAGTGGCTTCTGGGGACTATCCTCATTTCGATTTGACCTTCTTCCTCACCTATGTCAGTGCCGGCTCTCTACTGAGCTTTTCCTGATTGTGTGACGATTGAGACCGAACACTGTTGAGTGATGGCCAACGCTGTGCCTCACTCCTTTCCCTCTTACCTGCAGTTTCTTTAGTGAAATGCATTGCTGCCTGACTTGTCTGTGGTAGGATTCCTGGTCTAAGTAGCTGACTTTTATCACATCCCAAACACCTGTACAGCCTTGGTTACCTTTGTAGAGATTATTAGGATGTGCAAAGACCAACAACTATTCGACATAGACAACTGCTCCATGGGACACAATTCACCTGTCGCTGGGTTGTAAGGATGTGAAGGCCAGTCAATAATATAGAGTTTTGCGCAGTAAGGGGCATCGCTCGATGTGGACATTTTCCTCAGCAAAGAAATGTGTCAGGTCACATCATGATGAGTAAATTGCACACAAAGTGGGGGAGGAACGGGCTTGATGGGCCAAGTGGCCTTTTTCATACCACAGGTTGTCCTAATGGTGTGTCCATTGGTATCTCTCGCTGAGTGGTGTTGTTTGCGGAGTGCTCCCATCACGAGTGACCATTCCTCGCATGCGAGTCGAGGTGGCCAGTGTAGCTGGACTGCTTCCTCTCCTTACCTGATATTGCCGCATGCCTCTCTGTCTCAGTCTCTCGCTCACATGCACATACACCAACCTTCCTCCCAGCAGCAGTCATGGGGTAATGATCAGAAGTAGGAAGCCTGATATTTATTCTCTCATCTCACTTAGCCAAGAGATGCCTGGACTAATAAGAGCATCCCTAACATCTTTCTAGTTGAGGTTGGTAAACATTAACACACACACAAGTTAGGGAAATTCCTGAGACATTTGCAAATCTCGGCCTAACATCCGAGGTTGCTTTTAAAAGGAACAAAACCATTCTGACCTTTTGGGGAACTTTATTGCCCATTCCCAGCTGCCCCCTAGCAATCGATGCCTAATTGAACTGTTGTAGTCCTTGTGGTAGATGTGATTCCATGGCTGCTGATCAGTGCAGTGGTCCAAGGTTTTGACCGTGCGATGATGAAGGAATCAACGATTTATGACCCTATCAGGATTGTTCTGCTGCAAAACAACAGGTGGTGAAGGATAGAGCTGGAGCCAATCTTTACAGAATTTTATACGGTTTTATTTACAGAAATATACATTACAAACATGCATCTCCTAACCCACAAGGATCTCTGTTCCAGTCCATTCACAGGAGAACAAGAGTGAATCCCCAGTTAATACCCACGACCTGCTTACCATTAAACACAAGTCAGATACAACTAACACAGATGCTCTTTATTTTCTACCTTGTGGATTGGGTTAATTCGGTGAGAATATTTGAGGAAACTTCAAAAGGTAATCTTTACTTCTGCATTCCTCTCCCCTCTCCTGAAGCTGTTGATGCTTGCTTTGGCTTAGTCACTAGGTGACTGAGAGCCCTCCAGTATCTTACCCACAAGTGAGTTTGGATGAATCTCAGTTGGCCATGCAACACAGGTTGAAACTAAGCTTGATAGTATACTCCATCCACCCTACCACATGCACTTTCCGCCAAAATTCCGTATGATCATCCTTCCTCACAGAATGCTGAAGTATGACGGGTAATTATGGTAACCTTGCACTGTGTTATTTGAGAGCAATGAGTGTGCAGCATAGATGATAGACTGAAGTGTAAATCACTTTGGTCTGTATGAGTCAATTATAAACTAAATCATCGGACTGGATTTTCCAGCTCTTCCCGCCAGCGTGACCTTCTTGTCCCGTCAAAGGCAATCCCCGGGGTGCATTCCATGGCAACGGTGCGGATGAGCCATAGAAAACACCATAGACCCCGGTGGGACTGGAAGATCTTGCTGGCAATTAATGGCGAGTTGCCTACACTGCCGTGTAGTCCCACCATGCACGGTGGAAAGGAATTACTGCCGTGTAGTCCCACCATGCACGGTGGAAAGGAATTACTGCCGTGTAGTCCCACCATGCACGGTGGAAAGGAATTCCTGCCGTGTAGTCCCACCATGCACGGTGGAAAGGAATTACTGCCGTGTAGTTCCACCATGCACGGTGGAAAGGAATTGAAAATCCTGGCTTTTTAAAAATTAATTCTGGTGATCATGTCCATTTATTGCCCATCCTTCATTGTCCACCAGAAGGAGAAGGCAAGTCATCTTTTTGATTTGCTGCAGTCGGTGTGGTGAATGTGCTCCCACAGTGCTGATGGGGAGGGGAGGGTTACACCCAGCGACGAAGAGGAAAAGTCAATGGGTTGGATTCTTCGGCCACGGACGGGACGCGGACTATATAAAGGTCCATTGACCTCGAGCGGGAATATCCGGTCGGCAGGCAGGCGCGGTCAAAGAGTCCCGCCTAATGTATTTTCAGGTCAGTATAATGTGTGATTTGGAGGGAGCACCTGGTACCCTTGTTGTTGAAGGTGGTGTGATCACGAGTTTGGAAGTTGCTGTTGAAAATGTCTTGACGCATGGTCTGCAGTGTGCATTGTAGATTGTACACACTGGTGTGCTGGTGATAGAGCAAGTGTTCTAGTTCTTGACACATAACACTCAGCCTGAAAGCGTTGTGTTATTTTAGTTCCCATTTCATAGAAGAAATGCATTACATAAAAGTGGAGGGAGTAAAAGTGCACATTCCTCACTTGCATTTGCAGCCAGTGGTGCACAGCTCTCGTGTCACAGATAATCTCATTTTACTTCATTATCCTTCCTGATTTTCCTTGTATAAGAAAGAAATTAATGGACGATTGTAGAAACCAAAAGGGTTTAACCAGTCAACGAAAGACGATTCTGAAACACTTTCAAATTGGCGACAGCTGTAAATTCCTAAACCTCGGTTGATGTATTATGAAAGGAATTCCGTGTGAAATACTCATTTTGTTTTTAACGAGATGGGATACTGAGGCACATTATCGGAATTCTAATACCATTTGTAGATTTACCCTCAGACAGTAAATATTAATTATAAGCGGTATGATGTGGCACCAGATCTTAAGTTCCAGGCAGTGAGCTATTCATTTAGAAAATGTCATTTTGGTTTGAGGCCAGATGATGGCTAAGGGTCTCTCCAGAGAGAGGGATAGTGCCTCGCTGAACTGTTGCTAGTGATCCCATTAAGGCTCGTTACTGTAAATTCCCTGGACAGGGATCTGGGAAAGGAGTTCACTATCCTGCCCCTTGGCCATTGCCTCGGGCAGAGCAGGACTGTCCCCAACCTTGGCATCTCCATCGCCCACAACACCATCTTCCACCTTCGTATTAGTGCTCGTCTGGACAACCATTACAGCTCACCTGCAGCTGAAACTCTCTTGTAGCACCTGTAGCTTTGACAAAGAGTCATCCAGACTCAAAACCTGAGCTCTCTTTTCTCTCTACAGATGCTGTCAAACTTGCTGAGATTGTCCAGTACTTTCCGTTTTTGTTTCAGATTTCGACACCTGCGGTTATTTTCTTTTACCCGTTAGGATTTCTTTGTCTTGAGTGTTGTGCAAACTGCACACAACTGCTTTAACCCTTGATTCCCATACTGTCATAAAATGGTATCATACATCTGATTTACCTTTGAAGGCTGCTATCCCACTTTAAATCTAGTCACTGCAATTGTCTCTTTAGCTCAGAACCCTTTGTATACTCTTTCTTGAATTCATCTGAATAATCCCTTGGTCTCTGTTCACTTAACTTCAGTCATCTTAAATGGTCTCTCTGTCCCAATTCGCTGGTTACCTGGACTGTAACTTGTACTTTAGCAAGCGACCCTCTTAGAACATAGAACATAGAACAGTCAGGCCCTTCAGCCCACTATGTTGTGCCGACCATTTATCCTAGTCTAAGATCAACCTAACCTACACCCCTTCAATTTACTGCTGTCCATGTGCCTGTCTAAGAGTCGCTTAAATGTCCCTGATGACTCTGACTCCACCACCTCTGCTGGCAGTGCATTCCACACACCCACCAGTCTCTGTGTAAAGAACCTACCTCTGATATTTCCCCTATACCTTCCTCCAATCACCTTAAAATTATGTCTCCTCGTGACAGCCATTTCCACCCTGGGGAAAAGTCTCTGGCTATCCACTCTATCCATACCTCTCATCACCTTGTACTCCTCTATCAAGTCACCTCTCTGTCTTCTTCGTTCCAGTGAGAAAAGCCCTAGCTCCCTCACACTTTCTTCATAAGACATGCCCTTCAGTCCAGTTAGCATCCTGGTAAATCTCCTCTGTACCCTCTCCAAAGCATCCATATCCTTCCTATAATGAGGCGACCAGAACTGGACACAATATTCCAAGTGTGGTCTAACTAGAGTTTTATAAAGCTGCAGCAAAACCTCACGGCTCTTAAACTCAATCCCCCTGTTAATGAAAGCCAACACACCACACGCCTTCATAACAACCCTGTCAACCTGGGTGGCAACTTTGAGGGATCTATGTGCGTGGACCCCAAGATCCCTCTGTTCCTCCACACTTCCAAGAATCCTGCCTTTAACCCTGCATTCTGCATTCAAATTTGACCTTCCAAATTGAATCACTTCACATTTATCAATGTTGATCTCCATCTGCCACGTCTCAGCCCAGCTCTGCAGCCTGTCAATGTCCTGTTGTAACCTGCAACAACCCTCAACACTATCTACAACTCCCCCAACCTTCATATCATCGGCAAACTTACTAACCCACCCTTCCACTTCCTCATCCAAGTCATTTATAAAAACCACAAAGAGGTCCCAGAACAGATCCTTGCGTGACACCACTGGTCACCGACCTCCAGGAGGAATACTTTCCATCCACTACCACTTGCTGTCTTCTGTCGGCCAGCCAATTCTTTATCCAGACGCCAAAGTTCCCTGTATCCCATGCCCCTAACTTTCTGAATGAGCCTACCATGGGGAACCTTATCAAATGCCTTACTGAAATCCATATACACCACATCCACTGCCCGACCTTCATCAATGTGTCTCGTCACATCCTCAAAGAATTCAATGAGGCTTGTGAGGCATGATCTTGCTCTCACAAAGCCATGCTGATTATCTTTAATCAAACTATGTTTTTCTAAATAATCATAAATCCTATCTCTCAGAATCCTCTCATTCTGATCATCCTCTTATTTCTCACAGAAATGTAGAACGCCTTGGGGTTTTCCCTACTCCTTCCCGCCAGGGCTTTTTCATGCTTCTAGCTCTCCTCAGTCCATTTTTGAGTTCCTTCCTGGCTACCTTGTAACCCTCTAGAACCGAGACAGATCCTTGTTCCTCAACCTTACGTAAGCGTCCTTTTTCCTCTTGACTAGAAGCTCCACTTCTCTTGTCATCCAAGGCTCCTTCACCTTACCATTCCTTCCTCGTCTCAGTGGGACAAAACTATTCAGCACTCGCAGCAAGTGCTCCTTAAACAATCCCCACATTACAGTTGTGCATTTCCCCAAGAATAATTGTTCCCACTTTATGCTCCTCAGCTCCTGTCTAATAGCAACATAATTTCCCCTCCCCCAATTAAATACCTTCCCATACTGTGTTATCCTATCCCTCTCCATGACTACGGTAAAGGTCAAGGAGTTGTGGTCACTGTCACCGAAATGCTCTCCCATCGAGACATCTGACACCTGGCCTGGTTCGTTGCCTCCCCCTAGTCGGCCTATCTACATATTGAGTCAGGAATCCTTCCTGTATACACCTGACAAAATCTGCTCCATCCAAACCATTTGTATTTAGAAGGTTCCAGTCAATATTAGGGAAGTTGAAGTCACCCTGACAATAACTCTGTTACTTATGCACTTTTCCAAGATCTGCCGCCCAATCTGTTCCTCTATCTCTCTGCTGCTATTGGGGGGTCTATAGAAAACTCTCAATAAAGTGACTGCTCCTTTCTTATTTCTGACTTCCACCCATACTGACTCAGTAGACAAACCCTCCTCAACTACCTCCTTTTCTGCAGCTGTGGTGCACTCCCTAATTAACAGTGCCACTCACCCTCCTCTTTTACCTCCCTCCCTATTCTTCTTAAAACATCTAAACCCCGGAACATCTAACAACCATTCCTGCCCCTGTGAAATCCATGTCTCCGTAATGGCCACAACATCCTAATTCCAAGTACTGATCCACGCTCTAACTTCATCTCCCTTATTCTTGACACTCCTTGCATTGAAACAGACACACTTTAATCCATTCCACTGAGTGCAACTTTGCCCCATCAACTGTCTGTCCTTCCTCACCGACTTGCTGCATACTATTTCTGCCTGTTCAACAGCTACCATACCCTCTGACCCATAGCTCTGGTTCCCATCCCCCTGCCAAACTAGTTGAAACCCTCCCGAAGAGCTCTAGCAAACCTCCCACACAGGATATTGGTGCCCCTCCAGTTTAGGTGCAATCCGTCCTTCATGTACAAATACTTTTGCAGCTCTTGTCCTATCCTCCGTCTTCTGGCAGAGTTGAAGATGTTTACTCCCCGAGTTCCTGTCTCCACCTGCCCACAAATTCAAATAAAACTATAACTTAAAAGCTTCTCTACCTTACAAAGCCCCAGTTGCTCAGCAACGCCCACGTCCCTCTGCTCGCCTATTTATCCTTCATGCCGTAGCCCTCTCTAAGCACAACAAAAACACATTTGGAACTTAAGCAACCCCCACACATACAAACACTTTGTCCAGCATGAATCTAACTATAGGTTTACTCTTCCAGGCACAGGAACCTTAAATTAAACCCACTTAAAACCATGCCATATTTCTAACGTTTACCAATACAAATATAAATCCCTTAAAACCACCTTTCTTTTCCTAACATCCAGGACTGACATTCCTCAGCTTAATCAGTACAAGATTTCCTGACCGTCTCCAAAAGTAACTCATTGGAGAATGAGCTAAGCTTTTAAATCCCAAATTGCTTGAAATAACATTTGTGCCCAGCCAGAAATTGACTGGATTTTTAATGTAACTTTTGCATTGCACAGAACTGATAGCTAAAGCTGATTAACTGCCAACGATGGTCATCCTTGGTCATCCCGTCAGCACTACCATGGAAGTTGGAGAAGTTTTACAAATGTGTAATCGGTTCGTTATGGTTTTGCCATCTGCTCTTTTTGAGGAATGCTCATGTATCCCAGAGCATCGTTCAGACTAATCTGGACAGTTAAGCTGTTTCATAATGATGGGGAACGTCATATTATGTTATGCACATTGCAGTACTCCGGAGCTGCTTTAGCTCAGTTGGTTGGACAGCTGGTTCATGATGCAGCGACGAAGCCAGCAGCACGGGTTCAATTGCCCCTCCCAGCTGAGGTTATTCATGAAGGCCCCGCCTTCTCAACCTTGACCCTTGACTGAGGTTAAACCACCACCATGGCAGCTCTCCCCCTCAAAGGGGAAATGGTCACCTGGGACTACGGCAAATTTACCTTACCTTTACTTTCTGATTAATTCTTTACCCTATTTGAAGATAAGAAAAAATAAATGAATTTCCAAAACTTCACTAAAAGAATAACTTCCACCGCACAACGTTCCCCGCCTCATTTTTTGCACACCGGGATTTACCAGATTTATTGTTGTGAAATTTTGAAGGCACTGCACCTGGTGGTGGTTTAACCTGAGGATCACCACACTTCAGGCGAGGGGAAAGGTTGAGAAGGCGGAGCCTTCATGAATCAAAAGGTATCGAATTGACGGTATCTGATCCTGTTATGCTGGTTTGTAGTCGAATCCCTTGAAGAATACGATGGGTTAATCATTCCTCAGCAAACTGCTGTTTCTGAATAAGAATTGCATAAAGAATGTTCACGGGCAGGGAGTGTGTGTTTATAAAGCCGCTAAACTGATATATGCTGTCTATGTTTGATTGATTAGGTATGTTACCTGTCCAACCCAAAGGCATTAACTCTGGCAGAATAGGCTCCTTGGGAAGTTTAGAGGACAAAGTATAATGAGAGATTCACGAGATTTCGGAAAATACGCCCGTTATTTTAAATGCAACCCTTTAAGCACTTTAAGCACTCCAGACCGAGGGAATGGAGCAAAGCTGAAAATGTAACGAGAGAGCAAAACAAAGTAGGAATCATCATTAGCAAAAAGATTTTTACGGGACAATACTGCAACAATTTGATTTTGTTGGTGTTCTTTGTCTTTACAAGACAAGTCGGTAAATATTTGAAGAATATGAACAAAAGCCTAAGATCATCGTTCTTGGCACCGAGGCAAAGGATGCTGAATATTCAATTATTCTACATATTAGGCTGGATTCTCCGATTCTCAGGCCATGTCCTGACCCCGGAGTGGGAACGGTGGCCTTTTACGACTGAAAATCTGGCACAAAGCGGCCACCGATCCTCCGTTTGGCTGAGGGGCCACAGGAAGGCAGCGCAGAGCACCTGGCTCTAGCTGCCGATACGGCCCAGAGAATTGCCGGGTCCGTGGCCGCGTGTGCGCACGGCGGCAGCCTGCAGCGGCCGCGCCGTGCAACATGGCACCAGCCGTGCGCGGGACAGACCTGCAAAATAATGCCCCCCCCCCCCCCCTTTAGCCAGTTTGCGAGCTCCGGACCACTCCCCAACAGTGTCCCCAGCCCTCTGGCAAAGTCCCCTCTGCCCCCGGATCGACTCCTCCCCGACTGTGGCTGTGCTGGACTGAGTCCGCAGCCTCCACACCGAGTTCTCGACAGGTGAGACCCACGAGAGACCCACGCCATCGGTAACTCGGCCAGTCGGCGATGGAGCATCCGGGGGTTGGCCTCGGGCAACGTCCTGAGGCCGTCGATATGGCGTGCGGCACACTACGAGAGAACGCCGCTTAGGAGAGGGCGGAGCATCGCGAAAGCGGCAATGCCCCGATTTCGGCGGAAACGGGGATTCTCCAGCTGATCGTCAAACATGATTTCGGCGTCGGCGACCGGAAAATCCCACCCAGTGTGCCTAGTTTTCAGGCCTAATTTAGTTTTCCGGCCTCCTTCTTTCAGAGGGTCCATTAAAAACTGCCACTTGGATCAAGCTTTTGTCACTTGTCCGAATACTGCTTTACATGGCTCCAAATAAGATTTTGAGTCATAACACTCCTGTGTAGAGCCTTGGGAATTTTAACTGGGTTAAAGGTACAAGCCTTTGTTGGGAAGTGTGCTCACTGAGGTCAGTATTGGGGGTTGCCAACTGAGATTAGATGTATTCCTGGAGGTTTGCTCACATGACCTGCCCTTATCCTTCTGCCATTAATCGGCCAACCCATCATCCTTGTGATGTACGGCCTGTCCGCACCAATTAGAAAGCAAAATGACTCTCAATCCAATTGACATTCAGCCAAACGGCCTTTCTTTTACATTTTCAATATTTTTATAAAGAGAAGTGTTCAAAGAAAATGATTCAAGAAAACAATATTTTTTTCCTCCCCCGAAGTATTTTCTCCAGGGTCGCACACAGACGTGTCTTGGAGTCTGATCTTCAATTCCTGGAGATTCCAGTAAATCCTGGAGATTTGGCGACCCTATCAGGACCCCGTGCAATATGTAGGGGGCATTGGCTTTCTTCCTGAAAATGAGCCTCTGCCCTATGGCACCTGGCGCGCTCCCCTGCGCTGCCACTGCTGCTCATTCCTCACCGACACAATGGCACAGTGGTTAGCACTGCTGCCTCACAGCACCAGGGACCCTGTTTCGATTCCACCCTTGGGTGTCAGTCTGTGTGGAGTTTGCAAGTTCTCCCCGTGTCAGCATGAGTTTCCTCCGGGAGCTCCGGTTTCCTCCCACAGTCCAAAAGATGTGCAGGTTAGGTGGGAGTGGGCCTAGGTGGGGAGCCCTTTCGGCCTCCTTCTGCACTGTAGCAATTCTATGAACCAGTGTTCAGTAACTTGCACTGTGCTTCTATCTGCTCTGCACAACATCACAAGTCATGTTCCTTGAAGTGAGTGCACGTGTCTATGTATTGGCACGGAATGAAGTATGACAATGAGTGATACTGTTCAGTTTGGGCAGTGGAGTAACTTGTTTCTCTTTGCATTGTGGAGAGAGCTGACGGTACTTTTCCAATTTGGCTGTTATTTTTCTATTCCCTCACTAAAGCTCTCTGCCTTTCGACTTCTCCCCGCTTCTTCCCATGCTCCACCTGCATGGAGCAAATTTCTTGTACGTCTCTTGTCAAATTTTGTTTGTTTTAAAAAGCGCCTTGGCCTGTTTTGAAGGCACTACGTAAATGCAAGATGTTGCAGCACTTTGTTGTTATAAATTTAGAGTACCCAATTCTTTTTTTTTCAATTAAGGGGCAATTTAGCCTGGCCAATCCACCTACGCTGCACATCTTGGGTTGTGGGGGTGAGACCCTCGCAGACACGGGGAGAATGTGCAAACTGCACACAGACAGTGAGCGGAGACAGGATCGAACCCGAATCCTCAGCGACGTGAGGCAGCAGTGCTAACCACTATGCCACCATGCCGCCCGCAGTTCGTACTCTTATGCGTCCATGTAAAAACCCTACCTGTGTGGACACATTTGGCGTGAATGGGCAACCTCACTGCTGGGTGCTGACCTGGTGGAATGGATTCCTCATCCATTGTAGGACCTGCCCAATATTCCTTCTTTGAGTGCAGTGTAGGTGAATGGAGTTGATTCTGCAACAGATGGGTGACCCACTCAGCCATTGTAACAGGTGGAAATCATGGAACATATGAATGCTGTGCTAAATACAGCACAAAAGACTTGCGGTCCCACAGTACCTCATACAACATTGGGGTACACCAAAACACTGTATAGCCAACGAAGCACAGTCACAGTAATAATGTCTGTGCAGCAAGATCCTTATATTGTACAGGATCCTGAGGTGGTGGGGTCATGATATTGTCAGTGGACCCAGGGTAGTGTTTGGGGTCCTGGGTGCGAATCCCACCATTGTAGATGGTGAACTTTGAATTCAGTCAAAATCTGGAATTAAAAGTCGAAAGATGACCACAAAACCATTGCCGATTGTCCTTCAAGGAAGGAAATCTGCCTTCCTTACCCGGTCTGGCCTACATGCGACTCCAGACCCACAGCGATGCAACAAATGCCGATCCAGCCAGCGACGCCCACATCCCAAGAATGAATTGGGAAAAAAACAGCAATGAAGTAAATGACCAGATCATCTGTTGGTTAAGGGATGCTGGTTCAGGGATAAATACTGGCGAGGGTACCGGGGAGAACTCTGTGCTGCTCTTTTTGGAATAGTACCAGGGGAGCATTCACATCCTGAGAGGGCAGACGGGGCCTCGATCCATCCAAATGACAACCCGTCTGTGACAGTGTAGTGCTCCCTCAGTACTGCGCTGGAGGGTCAGCCTGGATTTATCACTTAGGAGTGAGGCTCAAACCTATAAACCTGTGACTCCGGATGTGTGAGTGCTCCCAGCTGCGTCACAGCTCAGACATGCCTTTGGTCTCATATGACAGAGCAGGGACATGGAATGTTCCAGCAAAAGAGGTAGCACTCACACAGGATGCTGAGCTGAGTGCCCGCCGTGCTACGAAATGGAGCAGCAGGGATGGGAGTGAATAGTCAACTTTGTTTACAGATGCAGAAACGATGTCAGTAACTGCAGAAAGACATTAAAATGGGATTAGTGCATTGGGTCTAGATCATTTGTTGCGAGAGAATAGTTGCTCCTTATTCGGCCAGGTCAATTATGTGAAAGGTTATTAAGGATTGCCGAATCAAGGCGGGTAGATGGTGTTTAGAAACATCATCAATAACCCAATGGAGTGGCGGAACGGGCTCGATGGGCTGACTGGCCTGTTGCTATGTTCCTTATCCTGCACCGGAGCAGGAGCTGAGCGGCACTAGCTGGGAGTGAGCTGCGAATTTGTAACCTGATGAGTGTATTGTACAAGTGTAGCAGTCTCACGATCCCACCTCGGAGAGGGCATCTTACTTTTCCACTGTGCACACTGCAACTGCTCTTATCACTTTGGTGATTACTCCTTTTATTTGGTCTTTGGCGCCAGTCAGTCCTCGCCCTGCTCTCGAAGAGTTTGAGCAGGAATGTTGACCTCAAAGCAACTGCAGGAATGTTTAAGAAAGCAGCAGGTTTGGAGACAAAATGATTTTGGAAGCGCAGGAGCAGTTCACAAGCATTGAGCATTTAAAACAAAAGTGGGACCGAATGAAGTGAGGACAGATCTCTGTTTGCACACAGTGGGGTCTGGCAAGGGATGCAACTGAGGCAAACAGAAACCAATTGACTCCTGTGTTACAATTGTTGTGATTGTAAATATTAAAAGACTTTCTGTATTTCCCCAGGATACCCGTTATTCAGATTTTCATTTTGTAAAAAGGTATATATTAAATCGTATGGGGGACAGTTAGCTGGGTTGGCTAGGAGGCCAGAATAATGGCAACAGTGTGAGTTCAATTCCCAATCCAGCTGGGGTGGACATTGGTACCTGCCTCCTCGCCCTGCCCCCGAGAGTGGAAGGCCAACCACCCCTCATAAACACGGACAAGAAAACATCTTCGGAAGAGCCAAGGACTTGCCTTGGGGCAGAATACACATGAATGAATGAATGAATCACAGGACCTTTGTGGTAGGCTACATTCGGGGTATCGCGGTACCTAGGTGGGATGTACCTTATACTGTAGTATGAGTGGTAGAATCTGCCTGCTGGTTCCGCCCAGCAGACGGAGCATAAGAGTCTGTGTTTCACCCACAGCAGTCATTCTGTACCGGAGCTGCTGGGGTAACTACTTGTTCATTTAATTGATGCACGATCAATCACTACTGAAGCGAGATTACGCCCAGTGGGTCCCCAATTACGCGGACAAGGCCTGCCCACTAATCCAGTCCACGGGTTTTCCCCTATCGGCAGAGGCCCGGCAGGCTTTCAGTCGCATCAAAGCAGACATCGCCAGGGCGACGATGCACGCAATCGATGAGTCCCTCCCCTTCAAGGTCGAGAGCGACGCATCAGACGTAGCTCTGGCTGCCACCCTCAATCAGGCGGGCAGACCCGTGGCCTTTTCACGCACCCTCCACGCCTCAGAAGTCCGCCATTCCTCCGTCGAGAAGGAGGCCCAAGCCATCGTCGAAGCTGTGCAACATTGGAGGCATTACCTGGCCGGCAGGAGATTCACTCTCCTCACTGACCAATGGTCGGTAGCCTTCGTGTTTGACAATGCACAGCGGGGCAAAATTAAGAATGATAAGATCTTATGGTGGAGGATTGAGCTCTCCACCTACAACTACGAGACCTTGTATCGTCCCGGGAAGCTCAACGATCCTCCTGATGCCCTGCCCCGCGGCACTTGTGCCAGTGTACAAGAAGACCGACTCCAGATCCTCCACGACAGCCTCTGCCACCCGGGGGTCACCCGGTTCTTCCACTTTGTTAAAACCCGCAATCTCCCCTACTCCATCGAGGAGGTCAGGGCCGTAACCACAAACTGCCAAATCTGCATGGAGTGCAAGCCGCACTTCTACAGGCCAGAGAAAGCGCACCTGGTGAAGGCTTCCCGCCCCTTTGAACACCTCCGCATGGATTTCAAAGGGCCTCTTCCCTCCACCGACCGCAACACGTATTTCTTAAACGTGATTGTTGAGTACTCCCGGTTCCCTTTTGCCATCCCCTGTCCCGACATGACGGCTGCCACCGTCATTAAAGCCCTCCACAGCATCTTTACCCTGTTCGGTTTCCCCGCCTACATCCATAGCGATAGGGGGTCATCCTTCATGAGTGACGAGCTGCGTCAATTCCTGCTCAGCAAGGGCATTGCCTCCAGCAGGACGATCAGTTCTACCCCTGGGGAAACGGTCAGGTAGAGAGGGAGAACGGGACGGTCTGGAAGGCCGTCCTACTGGCCCTACGGTCCAAAGGTCTCCCAGTGTCCCGATGGCAGGAGGTCCTCCCCGATGCACTTCACTTCATCCGATCACTACTGTGCACTACTACCAACGAAACACCTCATGAACGTCTCCTTGCCTTCCCTAGGAAGTCCTCCTCGGGGACCTCGCTCCCAACATGGCTGGCAGCCCCCGGACCCGTCCTACTCCGCAAACACGCACGGGCCCACAAGTCGGACCAACTGGTCGAGAGGGTACATCTCCTCCATGCAAACCCCCAATACGCCTATGTGGCGCACCCCGACAGCCGACAAGACACGGTCTCCCCCCGGGATCTGGCCCCCGCTGGATTACCCCCCCCCCTACTCCCCCCACCACCACCACCAACCTCAACCATTTTTCACCGGTGCACACCACCGCAGCCCCCTTCCCAGGAGGATCCATCCTCCCACTGGCCCCATCCAGATGCGATGAAGCTGAAGACGACATGCTCTCAGAGCCACGGATGCCTGAGCCTACGCCAGCATCACCGCCGGGACTGCGATGATCGCAGAGGACGACCAGGGCCCCCGACCGGCTGATAGTTTCATTGTAAAATGAACTTGTAAATAATTGTCTGTAAATATGTGTATTGCATGTAAAGGCACCGAAGGGTACCATTATAACCTCTACCACTGTAAAGGTAAGGCCACCACCCCCGCTGGACTCTTTTTTTTTTTTTTTTTAAACACTGGGTGAATGTGGTAGGCTATATTAGGGATATCTCGGTACCTAGGTGGGATGTACCTTATACTGTAGTATGATTGGTAGAACCTGCCTGCTGGTTCCGCCCAGCAGGCGGAGCATAAGAGCCTGTGTTTCACCCACAGCAGTCATTCTGTACCAGAGCTGCTGGGGTAAGTACTTGTTCATTAAAGCCTTCAATTGGACTACAATCTCGCTTCAGTAGTGACTGATCGTGCATCAACCTTACAGTGCAGAAGGGTGCCTTGTGCCAGCTTTGTAGAAAGAATGATCCAATAGTGCCACCAACCCAGTCTTTCCCAATAGCTTTTCAAGTAGAGATTTAATTTCCATTTGAATCTTCTACCAGGTCATAACAAACCACTGAGCCCAAAAAAAAATCTTGCCCTTTTCTTGCCCCTGCTTCGAAGAACCAGGGGAAAGAGGAGGGCAAGATTTCTAGGTCTGTCTCTCCTGAGAAGGGCAAGATCTTTAAGTCAGTCTCTCCTGATTACCGACCTGCCAGTTTTGAATTATTTACAACATCTAAACTCGTCAAATGGGTACAAAGCATTGAAGAAGAGTGGCAACAATGTGTATTTATATACCCCCTTTTTATGTTGTAAAATGCCTCACAGCACTTTACAGGAATGCTGTCAGGCAGGTTTTAACGACAAGAAACCGAGAGAGATACTAGAACAATACGTACAGCACAGGAACAGGCCCTTCGGCCCTCCAAGCCTGCGCCGACCATGCTGTCCATCAAAACTAAAATCTTCTACACTTCCGGGGCCCATATCCCTCTATTCCCATGGGTAAAATTCTCTGACTATCCACTCTGTCTATACCCCTCATAATTTTGTCGACCTCTGTCAGGTCGCCCCTCAACCTCCGTCGTTCCAGTGAGAACAAACCAAATCTATTCAATCTCTCCTCATAGCTAATGCCCTCCATACCAGGCAACATCCTGGTAAATCTCTTCCGCACCCTCTCTGAAGCCTCCACATCCTTCTGGTAGTGTGGCGACCAGAATTGAACACTATACTCCAAGTGTGGCCTAACTAAGGCTCTATACAACTGCATCATGACTTGCCAATTCTTATACTCAATGCCCCGACCAATGAAGGCAAGCATGCCGTATGCCTTCTTGACTACCTTGTCCACCTGTGTTGCCCCTTTCAGTGACCTGTGGACCTGTACACCTAGATCTCTCTGACTGTCAATACTCTTGAGGGTTCTACCATTCACTGTATAACTAAGGTGGTTTGCAGTAGATTTTAAGATGGAGAGATTTTGGGAGAATGCCAGGTCTGAGGGTATAGAAGGCTGAAGGCACAGCCACCAATGGACAGACAAGTGGGATGTCAGAACCGGAGAAATTCCGAATTCCTGGAGAATTTCAGTGCTGGAGAAAGTCACAGACAGGGAGAGGTGAGGCCACTGGAGGACTGGATCTTGAGGATGAGACTTTGGTGCCTCTGACAGCGAACGGACAGAGTCTCCAGAAAATGTAACTTATCTATTTTTCAATGCACTACTTGCCTTATAGCCACTCCTCCTGGTCAAGGTGCTGTCCTTAATATCATAGAATCTCTACAGTGCAGAAGGAGGCAATTCAGCCCATCGAGTCTGCACCGTCCCGCAAAGAGCACCCAGCCTCGACCCACGCTTCCACCCTATCCCCGCCTAACCTTTTGGACACTAAGGGGCAATCCACCTAGCCTGCACATCTTTGTATTGTGGGAGGAAACCGGAGCACCCGGAGGAAACCCACGCAAACGCGGGGAGAACGTGCCGACTCCGCACATGCAGTCTCCCAAGGCCAGTATTGAACTTGGATCCCTGACACTGTGAGGCAGCAGTGCTAACCACTGTGCCCCCATGCCTCCACTCTTCCCTATTTATTTTCTTAGCTAATCGGAGGTCACTCACTTTGATATTGACATTAGATTAACAGGATTACAATGAATAAAATAAAAACAGAAAATGCTGGGAAGAGTCAACATCCCGGCAACATCTGAGCGAGGAAGGTTTGGAGCTTTGTCTGCCTCATGGGTCTCTAGTTTTAGGAAGTCTTCTAGGTCTAGGCTTACAATAAAATAATAAAAGTTGTCAGCTAATTAATGTACAACACAAATAAAACTAGTGGGTCAAGTGGACCAGGCTGTTCCGATGGAAAGTTTGAAAATATGAACCAATCGTAACTAAGATAAAAGCAAATTTCTCCAGATGCTGGAACCGGAACCACAAACAGAAAATGCTGGACAACCTCAGCAGGTCTGACAGCATCTGTGGAGAGAAGAGGCAGCTAATGTTTTGAGTCTGGATGACTCTTTGTCAAAGCCAATCTTATCTGTCTGGATGGCACCATTGCAACAAGTTTCCTGATTGGCTGACTGAATCACGTAGACGTCTGGGCTCTCTCGCGGCAAGCTGTCGCCGTTTATGCACACATTCACGCAAACCTCTTGTCCTTTGCACTGTAAGCCAATCTGGGATTGGAAGAAATCTGTTTCCGATGCAGCATTTGACTATGCAACCTGAATGGAGGGCAAAATGAAGCCCAATTGGAGCCCTGTGCCAGATGAATCAATAATCGAGGACTCTTACTTTGTATACTGGCTGCGGAAATTCACCACCATGCGATTCTTCTCTTTACAGAAGGCCATTAAATATACACTTACTGACTCTCAGTCAGCAGATAGTTTATTTAAACAAAACCTCTAAATGAGCAGTATAAAACCAGTGACTCAACTCCACAAGCTGCCTCGAAGTGTAAAATAATAAACATGCCTTCTTTTTGTACAGACGCTTCAAAACAGAAGCTTATTTCTTTTATTGTAAAGTGGATCCAGTTTCCAGACTGACCTATTCACACTGCTCGTTGGCACAGTCTTAAACACAGAATGAAGATATTGGGCCGGAAAATCAAAGTTTGCTTTGTCTTGATGGTATGATTTGTGCATGTGTGATATTTAGCCTTAATTCCTTCGGCTAATCAAACATATCTTGACCTGCTTTAAAAAGGACTTTTAAAAAACAAGCAAAGACACTGACCTAAGATAGCTGCCACAAGTCACCTGACATCTGGTATCGCAAGTTGACCAGTTTTCTGGAAGGATCCAATATGGAGTACAATTAAGACATAGACAGACACCCTCCGATAGAATGTCACACCTGTTGATGTCAAGAACTACTTCAAATGATTTACTGAAATTGTACTGGACCTCATGTTTGCATTTCTGTAAAACTACCTCTCCATCAATGACAGAAAGTCCACTGAGACAACAGCTACACGGAAGGTACTTTTCCTGTTCCATCAAGATCATCATTCAGGAGTTAATGGCTGGGACATTACAGAATCTATTCACCTCAGCCATAAATTAATAGCCATGGCCTTTCCAAACGTGAGCTAATCAAATACCTTCTGACATCATTGAGGAGAGAGAGGTCACCTGAACATAAAAACATAGAACATACAGTGCAGAAGGAGGCCATTCGGCCCATCGAGTCAGCACCGACTCACTTAAGCCCTCCCTTCCACCCTATCCCCGTAACCCAATAACCCCATCTAACCTTTTTGGACACTCAGGGCAATTTAGCATGGCCAATCCACCTAACCTGCGCATCTTTCGGGACTTGTGGGAGGAAACCGGAGCACCCGGAGGAAACCCACGCAGACACGGGGAGAACGTGCGGACTCCGCACAGACAGTGACCCAGCCGGGAATCGAACCTGGGACCCTGGCCATGTGAAGCCACAGTGCTAGCCACTTGTGCTACCGTGCTGCCCGGAGTAACCATTTGCTAAATATCTTTTATTACAGAAAGCAAGTTGCTAAACTAGTCGCGGGGAAACCTGCCAATGGAGAGGTAAAACTCCCTCTCTCCTTCGCTCCCAAATGTCAAGACCCCACCTCTATGACAGCTTGGAATCCAGCACAGAGATAGAAAATTCCCATTGAAATGAACCTCAGATGCAAAATTCTTTAGCGTTTAGAGAAGGCGGATTGCATCTTATGTATACTCGCAGCCACAGATATAAAAAAGGATTCGTCAACCCTAAACTTTCAACTTTTACCTTTTTAGCATTGATTTTTAATTTGGCCGAACAGTAACCGCCGCCTGTAGTTTGCAATTCTGCATGCTTGCTTACGCTTGTGTGTGTGTGTGTGTGACCCAATGGAGGATGTCCAAACTGCAGCTGCCCTGGGGAAACTGGTCGAATGTGGCATGCCACAAGGGTGTAAAGCCATGGCCAAATGCCTGGAGACCAACCAATTCGGCAATGTGTATTAAAAATGTCCCTTGCACTCCCTTTTGGGTTTACCCCGATCACTTCACAGCTTGTAAAGACCACTGGAAACAGCCTACCGTGTTCCTTGGCTCATAGCTTTTCCTGTGATGTGTGGGCTCAGAGCCACACTGAGGACTGGGCGATCGCCTGTTAAATCCCAATATTTAAAAGGGTGAAGCTTGAACTGGATAATTATAGACCAGTTAATCTGACATGTGCAATTGGGAACATTCTGGAGTGTTTTTTTTTAATGAGAAGCTATTAATAACCATTTAAAATAATAATGAGGCAACTTTAAGCTCTCACACCCGGTCTCTGACTATAAGGGACCGCAATTGGAAATGGAATGCAGAGAAAGAAGACTTTCTTATTACTTTGTACAAGGGGTTAGGAATGGAGACCCAATTGGACTGCTGACTCGGAGCTAGGTGCGGGCAGCTTGAACTCCACCTAGGCCCGAAGCCAGCTGGAAATTGAGCCTCGGGGTCCCTTTGATGTTCCATGCGTGAGTTGCTGGTGCCATGGATTGAGGACCACAGCCGTTGGGTTGCTTGACTTGGGGGAGGGGTGGGGGACAGAAAAGAGAAAAAGACAATGGGGCTAATTCAAAGGCAAGGTTAAAGTCTGCAGTGTGGGTTGTTGCTCTATGTGGGGTAAGGGAGAGAGAAGTTGGCACTCTCTCCCACTGACACCACGAATTGTAAAAGGCTTTTCAGATTTGTACTCCTGGGACATGTGCCAGGAAGATTTTGGACCTTGCATTCAACTGGCTAAAATTCAAGATTCCGTCACATAATGTTGACGTTGGAACTGCGAGAGTAGGCAGAGTTCATGTGCATGTGTTAGAAGAAAAAGATTCAGGTTTCACCGCCCCGCCCCCCCAAACTCGAAACACTGTTCCACTAAAGGCAACTGCTCGGATTGTGTTTCTGCTGACTTGAGCAGGCTGTGATTGCAAGATCACATCCAGCCAAGTGCCATGTGTTCAGTTCCACAGGCCTTTGCACCTCGGGCCTCATTTTGTTTCATAAAATATAGGACGTTTGTGGCCTGTATGCACACTATTCATGAGATTAGTAGGTTCATGCGCTTTAGTTCCATGAAGACATCTCAACCTCAGAAACGCTGTCTAAAAATCAAACTAAACAAAAATCATTCCCAAAATTGAGGGTCAGGAGCGTGATAGTAATAATCTTTATTGTCACAGGTAGGCTTACATTAACACTTATGGTAGTCGGTATTAGGGGTATTACGGTACCTAGGTTGAGACTGTAAGATCATTGGTGTGGGAGGTACCTGAGACAGGAAGATCATTGGTGGAGCCTGCCTGCTGGTTCCGCCCAGTAAGGCGGAGTATAAGAGTCTGTGTCTCCCTAGCAGCTGCATTCTGTACCTGCGCTGCTGGGAAAACATCTAGTCCAATAAAGCCTTCAATTGTCATCCAATCTCGCTTCTGGAGTCAATTGATCGAGCATCAACACTGCAATGAAGTTTCTGTGAAAAGCCCCGGGTCGCCACATTCCGACACCTGTTCGGGTACATGGAGGGAGAATTCAGGGGATTGGATTCTCTGGTCACCGACCCGGAAATCTCATTCGCCGATCGGCTGGAGAATCAAAATTCCCGACCGCGCGATGTATCGACGGCCTTAGTACATTATCTGAGGCCCGCCCCCTGATGCTCCGCCCCCGACCGGCCGAGTTCCCGATGGCGTGGAACTCTCATATCCTCGTCCGTCGGGAACTCGGCGTGGCGGCTGCGGACTCAGTACAGCGCCGCCACAGTCGGGGAACGGCCAATCCGCGCGCGGGGAGGGACTTTATCAGGGGCTGGGGTCACTGTGGGGGTGGGTCCCGGGCACGCGAGCCGGCCGAAGGGGGGGACTATTTTGCGGGCCGTTTCCGTGGCCAGCGTCCGCCATGCAGCACATCGCGGCCACTGCGCATGCGCGGCCACGGACCTGGCAATTCTCCGGGCCGTATCGGCAGCTAGTGCTCTACGCTGCCGGCATGCGAGCCCCCAGCCAAACCGAGGATCGGTGGCCATTTTACCCCATTTCTTCTGTCATAAAAGGCCACCATTCCCACGCCAGCGTGGGGACATAGCCTCAGAATTGGAGAATCCAGCCCAGAATGTCCAATTCACCTAACAGCACGCTTTTCGGGACTTGTGGGAGGAAACCAGAGCACCCGGAGGAAACCCACGCAGACACGGGGAGAACATGCAGTCTCCGCACAGACAGTGACCCAAGCCGGGAATCAAACCTGGCACCCCGGAGCTGTGAAGCAACAGTGCTTCCCACTGTGCTACCAAGATTTAAGGTGGTGAAGATTTGGCACTGGTTTAAAGATGGATTTTACAATTTTGGCCTCTGGTGCAGAAACATGTGTGCGGACAGCGCACTTTGGGAAGTCAGTGATGCGCAGTGGTCTAATTCTGTGGTGAGAGAACAGACGCTCTGCGGAATATTTTCGAATGGTTGAGACAGAAATAGGGACACATTAATAAAGAAAAATAAGTGAGTATTGCGTTAGGATACCCAACCAGACCCCACCTTTTGTTAAGATACCAAACGACAACCCCAAGCAATTTTTAACTATTAAAACTGTAAGGAAAGGATGTTTCACCCCAGGAGTGAGGACTCTGACCAATAGATATCTTTTATATTAAAACAAATTTTAATTTAAACTCAGAATTAACCACATTAACTTCAAAGAAATACCATTACAATTAACAGTTAAGCTGTTCTTAAATAATAGGAAAAACTTGAACTTACTATCTACAACTGCCATTAATTCCAATTAAGCAACTCAATACAATTCAAATGCGACTTACAAATAAGGTTAACGAAACAGGTTTCTTGCTTATCTGTGCAGACCATTGGGAGAGAGATCCTTTTTTTAGAGCAGATCCAATTTTCTGTTTTGTCAGACCCTTCAACCTACTGTGTTTAGCAAAGCTGCAACTACAGACCGACCTGGCTCCTCCCATTAATTACATCATCTGTATCCCACTAAGATGTCCCATCGCCTGCTTAGCCAGGACTAAATACAATCCCTCATAAATTATCTATTCTCCTGGGAATCTCCAACAGTCAAAACAATACTCCATTAACCATCTCTCTGTAAACAAGTGAATGGTTAAAATCAATCATTACCTCACCTTTTACGACTCCATAATTACAGCTTTAGTAGACACACTGCCTGTACGTATTTTAAACCAGCATTTTTAATAACATTGCTACCCCAAATATGAAATATAATATATAACAATTTCTACATTCATCACAATTGTGCCACATTAATTACAATTGACTACAATTTCTTTCTGCCATCTAGTCTTCAGCTTTATGTTTGTTTTATACTTTGGTTGAGGTGGTGGCCAAGATTAAATGCTGTTTGAGACCTATGCGGGCAGGGAGAATGAGGGAAAAAAAACATAAAAACATAGAAAATAGGAGCAGGAGTGGGCCATTCGGCCCTTCAAACCTGCTCCACCATTCAATTTGCTCATGGCTGATCCTCTATCTCAATGGCGTACCCCCACCCTCTCGCCATACCCTTTGACAAATTTGGTTCAGCATTTTTAACTTACTCGCTGATTTATAGCGACATGTTTTTTCTTTCTTGTAATGTTTGTACTGTCAATTATAACATTCTTATCTTCCTGTTCAAGTCCCTCCCTATCTCTGTAACCTCCTCCTGTCTAACAGCACTCCTAGAACTCTGAATTCCTCTAACTCGGGCCTCTTCTACATTGCCCCACTTTTGCACCCCACCATTGATGGCCGTGCCTTCAGCTGCCATGAGCAAATTGGCGTAACACAAACAAGATTAACAGAGTAGAATGCGTGGCTCAGAGATTGGTGTGGGAGAAATGGTTTTCAGTTCATGGGGCACTGGCACCAATACTGGGGAAAGTGGGAGCTGTACTGTTGGGATGGTCTTTATCGGGACCATACTGAGACCAGTGTTCTGGTGAGTCAGATGAGTAATGCAGTAGAGAGGGCTTTAAAATAAATAGCGGGAGCAATGGATCAAGTGAGTTCAGTTTTGCTAAAACCAAACAAGACAATAGTTAGACCACACCTGGGATACTGTAAACAGTTCTGGCCTCCTTACCTAAGTAAAGATATACTGGCATTGGAGGCAGTCCAAAGAATGGGTTGATCCTGGGTCTGGAGGGATTTCCTAATGAAGAGAGGTTGAATAGATTGGGTCTGTACTCACTGGACTTTAGAAGAAGAAGAGGTGACCTTATTGAGACATATGGGATTCTCAGGGGGCTTTACAGGGTAGATGCTAAGAGGCTGTTTCTCCTTATGGAGAGTCTCTGACCAGAGGGCAGAATCTCAGAATAAGGGGATTCCCATTTAAGACCGAGATGAGGAGGAATTTCTTCTCTCCGAGGGAAGCGAATCTGTGGAATTCTTTACCGCAGAGAGCTGTAGAGGGTGGGTTGTCCAAAGCTGAGATAGACAGGTTTCTAATCAGTTAGGGAATCGAGGGTTGTGAGGATAAGGCGGGAAAGTGGAGTTGAGGATTATCATCTCAGGACAGCCATGATCTGATTGGATGGCGGAGAAACCCCGATGGGCCGAATGGCCAATTTCTGCTCTAATGTCTTATGAGGCAGGGTACCCTGTCCTCCCCATGGCGTGTTTCTCAGCAGCAGGGCGGGGGGGCTTGCAATTGGTTCATGACAGGATCTTCTGATCCCGCTGCGATCGATGGGATCTCCCATTGATTCCACCTCAAGCCTCCGGGAAGCATAATGGCGGAGGTGTGCTGTCAGCGGGACCAGAGGATTCCTCTGGCGTGAAGAGACAGAAAGTCTAAGGCTAGGAACTGAACATGTCATTGGTGGTGTAGTGGTCATGTCACTAGACTAGTAATTCATGGGTTCAAAGCCCACCATGGCAGCTGGTGGAATTTAAATTCAATTGATAATTCTGGAATATGAAGCTAATCTCAGTAACAGTGATCATGAAATTATCATCGATTGTTGTAAAAACCCATCAGGTTCACTGATGTCCTTGAGGGGAGGAAATCTGCCAACCTTAGCTGGTCTGGCCTGAATGTGACTCCAGACCCACAGCAATGTGGTTGACTCTGAACCGCCCCCTGAAATGACCCAGCAAGGTCAGTTCAAGGGCAATTGGGGATGGGCAACAAATTTTGGCCTTGCTTGCGACCCTCACATCCCATAAAAGAATAAATAAAAGCTTAGGACGGATAGGCGAAAAGGAAAAGGAGGCGTGGTAGCACTGTTAATAAAGGAAGGGATCAGTCCTGGACCACTTCAAATAGATTGAAATGCTGTCAAATTCTAGGTGGCCATTTCAAAATCACTCAACCGTGAAGGGAGATGATGGGAAAGCACTTAATTCTGTTTGAAGTGGTCCAGGAACTGTCAATCAAAGCTTGATGTTTATAAACATTGCGTTGGAGCACTTCAGAGTTATTCACCCATGAATAAAGATGAACTTTATGCATGGCAAAGGATTGGGAATCGCTTCCTGATATGCGCTCTCAGTGGGGGTGCAATTTGGCTCCAACAGGAGAAGTCTCCCAAATGGAGAATTTCACTCGTAGTTTACAACAGATTCACATTCCTTTCAGGCATAAAACTCCACCAGAGAAAGTGATTCAGCCATGGCAAACAGGTGTTATGACCGGGGGAGGGGGGAGAACAAGAACTCCACCAGTTTTCCCACACCCCAGTTGATCGTAACAGCGTTGTTGAAATTCATACTGATGAATGTGTCGGGGCAGCCGTGGTTAGCACTGTTGCCTCACGGCACCGAGGAACCAGGTTCGAACCCGGCCCCGGGTCACTGCCCTTGTGGCGTTTGCACATTCTCCCCATGTCTGCATGGGTCTCACCCCCACAACCCGAAAAGGTCTGCAGGGTAACTGGATTGGCCATGCTAAATTGCCCCTTAACTGGAAAAAAAGTAAATTTATAAACAAAAAAGGATGAATGTGTCAATTCAATGTCTGCATTTAACTGTTCACATGTTGATTCCAAAGAACTCAGTTAGATCGACTTCCTTAAGTTTAAAAATTCAAGGTGTTTGTTTTCATTGTGCTAAAATCTCACCCAGGTAAAGATATCAACATATTAAAAAAGGTAAACGCACATCCTGACAGTCAGAGGAAGTGCTTTAAAATTCAATAATAAAACGGGAAGATATAAAGAGTTCACTGATTATGAGTCTTTTTCTGTTGTTATTGACTGAGGAAATTCTTCGGCCGTGGTCCTTGGATTTTCTTGCATCCTCGCGGTGGCCGAGGCGGCCCGCCATTAGACGGTGGTGGGATCTTCTGGGTTCGCCATCAGCGGGACTGAAAGATCCCGCTGGCCTGAACCGCCATAAAATTCCGGCCATTGTCCGTGTAGACTCTCCAGCTCCAGCTTTGCAGAATGGAATGTCACCTCCGCCATTAGAGAGGCCATTAGATCGCGCCCGTTGTGTCTGCCTTCACGGATGAAGATTTTAAAAAAACTCCCGGGAATACTAGAGAATTCAGGAATGAGCAAAAGAGGAACTAGAAGAAAATATTGTCGTAAAAAAGTAGTGCTAGAGATACTTGAATAAAAGTTGATAAATCTCCTGGGCCTGATGAGTGTGGAAAGAGATCGCTGTAGAGGTAATGGCTACATCATCTTCCAAAATTCTATCGATTCTGGAACGGTTCTTGCAGGTTGAAAAGTGGCCAATGTAACCCCACTGCTTAAGAAGGGAAGGGGATATCTGGGGATCCAGATAGCCAGGAGTTGGGGGGCCTTACATAAACTGATTCTGACGAGGTTGGTGGAGCAAATGGAGGAGGATTTTAAAAGATGGGACATGTTACCGCTCTCGCTGGCGGGTAGAGTGCAATCGGTCAAAATGGTGGTCCTTCCGAGGTTTTTGTTTGTGTTTCAGTGCCTTCCCATAGTGATCACTAAGGTCTTTTTTAAGAGAGTAGGCAGGAGTATTATGGGGTTTGTGTGGGCGAATAAGACCCCGAGAGTAAGGAGGGGGTTCCTGGAACGCAGTAGGGACCGAGGAGGGTTGGTGCTGCCAAACGTGGGGAGCTACTACTGGGCAGCAAATGTGGCGATGATCCGCAAGTGGGTTATGGAGGGAGAGGGGGCAGCATGGAAGAGGATGGAGATGGCGTCCTGTAAAGGAACGAGCCTGGGGGCGTTGGTGATGGCACCGCTGCCGCTCTCGCCGACAAAGTATACCACGAGCCCGGTGGTGGCGGCAACGCTAAGGATCTGGGGCCAGTGGAGACGGCACAAGGGTGCAATGGGAGCATCGGTGTGGTCCCCGATCAGGGGTAACCATCGGTTTGTCCCGGGGAAGATGGACGGGGGTTCCAGAGCTGGCATCGGGCGGGGATCAGAAGAATGGGGGACCTGTTCATTGACGGAACGTTTGCGAGCCTAGGGGCACTGGAGGAGAAGTTTGAGTTACCCCCGGGAAATGCCTTTAGATATATGCAGGTGAGGGCTTTTGTGAGGCGACAGGTGAGGGAATTCCCGTTGCTCCCGGCACAAGAAATTCAAGACAGGGTGATCTCGGGTGCATGGGTCGGGGAGGGCAAGGTGTCGGCAATACACCAGGAGATGAAAGAAGAGGGGGAAGCGCTGGTAGAAGAGTTGAAGGGTAAATGGGAGGAGGAGCTGGGGGAGGAGATCGAGGAAGATCTGTGGGCTGATGCCCTGGGTAGGGTTAATTCCTCCTCCTCGTGTGCCAGGCTCAGCCTGATACAATTTAAGGTGGTTCACAGAGCTCACTTGACGGGGGCGAGGTTGAGCAGGTTCTTTGGGGTAGAGGACAGATGTGGAAGGTGCTCAGGGAGCCCGGCGAACCATGTCCATATGTTTTGGTCATGCCCGGCACTGGAGGGGTTCTGGAGAGGAGTGGCGGGAGCAATATCTCAGGTGGTGAAAGTCCAGGTCAAGCCAAGCTGGGGGCTAGCAATATTCGGAGTAGTGGACGAACCGGGAGTGCAGGAGGCGAAAGAGGCCGGCATTCTGGCCTTTGCGTCCCTAGTAGCCCAACGAAGGATCTTGCTAATGTGGAAGGAGGCGAAGCCCCCCAGTGTGGAGGCCTCGATAAACGATATGGCTGGGTTCATAAAGTTGGAGAGGATCAAGTTCGCCTTGAGAGGGTCTGCGCAGGGGTTCTACAGGCGGTGGCGACCGTTCCTAGACTATCTCGCGGAGCGTTAGAGGAAGGTCGGTCAGCAGCAGCAGCAACCTGGGGGGGGGGGGGGGACGTCCGGGGAGGTGGGGGGGGGGGGTGGTGGAGGGGGAGCTGCCTGGGGGGGTGGATGAGCAAGAGATAACATGAAAAGTCGGGGAAACTGGCACGTACGGGAGAGAGCCAGTGTACAAAGCTATGTAAATATACTATTTTGCCATGTATATATCTTGCTCCGCGCGATTTCTCGGGGGGGGGCGGATTATTGTTTGTAAGGGAGAAAAATTGTGTTCAAAACTTTAATAAATATATATTTTTTTTAAAAAGGGAAGGGGAGAGAAAGAACAGGGAACTACTGACCTGTTAGCCAAATATCTATAGTAGGTAAAATACTCAAGTCTACAATGAAGGATGTGATAACTGTACACTTGTAATTGGGCAGAGACAAGGGGCTGTTTAGCACAGGGCTAAATCGCTGGCTTTGAAAGCAGACGAAGGCAGGCCAGCAGCACGGTTCAATTCCCGTAAGAGCCTCCCCGAACAGGCGCCGGAATGTGGCGACTAGGGGCTTTTCACAGTAACTTCATTTGAAGCCTACTTGTGATAATAAACGATTTTCATTTCATTTCACAATATGTATTTATGAAGTGGAAATCACATTTGACAAACCTGGCGGAGTATTTTGAAGGTGTCGCAGGTGTTAAGAGAGGCTTAACTTGGACGTCGGGCAAGTCCAGGCGGACTTGGGACTTTCTGCACGTGCGCAGGCCGGGAGTAGACCGCATGTGCATGGTTCAGCATCCTTACGTTCTTCATGCCCAGGGCAGGATTGCTGTGCATACAGGAAAAGGTCGAAGGACACCTGTCCTAATGCCTTAGTGTCAATGGGCTGCATTTTGTTGTGGGGGGGGTGAGGGGAGTTGTCGCAGACTATTTGCCACACCCATCCCCCCCCCACCCTGGAAGGAACCCGCACCCGACCTGCCGTAAAGAAGCCTGCCCTGCAGCAATAACACACAGAGCAAACTAAAGTAGCTGAGAGTGGGGCATCTACCCCTCAGTGGGTAGGGTTTTGAAGGGGCGGCGATGAGGAAGGGCGTGTTGAGATCTGGCGGGGGTGTCCCCAACAGGGCAACCCCGAATGAAATGACCCACCCCCCGTGACATTTCTACACATCAAAAATGCCTGCTTGCCTGCCCATACCAACCGGATTATGATGAGGAGATGCCGGAGATGCCAAAAACACACAAGGCCAACACACCAGGCCATCCTATCATTTTAGGCAATGGGACCCTGTGTGAGAACCTCTCTGGCTACATCGAGGGCATCTTGAAACCCATCGTACAAGGCACCCCCAGCTTCTGTCGCGACACGACGGACCTCTTACAGAAACTCAGCACCTATGGGACCAGTTGAACCAGGAACATTCCTCGTCACAATGGACGTCTCGGCCCCCTACACCAGCATCCCCCATGACAACAGCATTGCTGCAGCAGCCTCAGTACTCAACACCGACAACTGCCAATCTCCAGACGCAATTCTACAATTCATCTTGTTATGGGGGTGGCGTTTTCAGAATCCCAAAATGTATCATGGAGTTCAACCAACCTCTCCCTTTCATGGATTTGTTGCTTTTCCGAGCACACGGCTTTTTTCCCTAGGTGTGGGATTACAATTATGGACACGTGGGTTTTTAAACACAAAACACTGTTTATTCCATGAACGCAACTTAACATCTTAAATAAACATTGGATCTCTTAACACCCCTTACTTCAAAGATAACTCAGAAAATATTGCAACATAAATAATTCCTTAAAATGTTCCTTCAAACTTCCAAGAGACTTAACACCTTTAAATAGTATCACATCAGGTTAAAGGATATATATATTTTCTGTAGAATGGCAGAGATATATTAGCTTGGTTGATTTCAGCTCCAGCACCTTGCTTTCTTCTTGCAGCTCTCTGGACACACACAGACACACCCACTGCTTTTTAAACTGAAACTAAAAAACCTGCAAAACTAAACTGCAAAATCTGCAGCTCTCTGGAAACCCACAGACAAGCTGTTTTTCCAAAACTGAAACTAAAAACCTGCAAAATGGCTGACCTAAAGCCCAGCTCCACCCACTCTCTGACATCACTGTTTTCTTAAAAGGTGCTTGCTTAAACATCCATGTCTTAAAGGTACCCTCACATGACAATCTGCTTCATCCTGTATCACAACGTCTTCACCTTCGACAACAAATTCTTCATCGAGACACACGGAACAGCAATGGGGATCAAATCCGCACCTCGATACGCCAACATCCTCATGCACAAGTTTGAACAAAATCTCCTGACCGCACAGAACCTTGAACTGACTCTATACACCAGATATATCGATGGCATTTTCTTCCTTTGGACCCACGGCAAAGAATCACTAAAATGACTACACAATGATATCAATAAGTTCCATCCCACCATCAGACTCACCATGGACTACTCTCCATTGCATTCTTGGTCACACGCATCTCCATCAAGGACGGCCACCTCAGCACTTTGCTTTACCGCAAGCCCACGGATAACCTCACAATGCTCCACTTCTCCAGCTTCCACCCTCAACACATTAAAGAAGCCATCCCCTATGGACAAGCCCTCCTTATACACAGGATCTGCTCAGACGAGGAGGAATGTAACCAGAATTTACAGATGTTGAATGACGCCCTAGTAAGAACTGGATATGGCGCTCGACTCATCGATCAACAGTTCCAACGCGCCACAGCAAAATACCGCACGGACCTCCTCAGAAGACAAACACGGGACACAACCGACAGAGTACCTTTTGTCATCCAATACTTCCCCGGAGCAGAGAAACTACGACATCTTCTTTGCAGTATTCAACACATCATCGATGAAGATGAACATCTTGCCAAGGCCATCCCCACACCCTTACTACTTGCCTCAAATAACCGCGCAACCGCAAACAGACCATTGTTTGCAGCAAACTACCCAGCCTTCAGAACAGTGACCACGACACCACACAACCCTGCCATGGCAACCTCTGCAAGACGTGCCAGATCACCGACATGGATACCACGATTACACGTGAGAACACCACCCACCAGGTACGCGGTACATACTCGTGCGACTCGGCCAACGTTGTCTACCTCATACGCTGCAGGAAAGGGTGTCCCGAAGCGTGGTACATTGGCGAGACCATGAAGATGCTGTGACAATGGATGAACAAATATTGCACAACAATCGCCAGGCAGGAATGTTCCCTTCAGCAGTCAAGGGCATTCAGCCTCTGATCTTCGGGTAAGCGTTCTCCAAGGCAACCTTCAGGACATGCGACAATGCAGAATCGCCGAGCAGAAATTTCTAGCCAATGGATGTGGTATATCTGGATTTCCAGAAAGCCTTTGACAAGGTGCCACACAAAATGTTGCTGCATAAGATAAAGATGCATGGCATTAAGGGGAAAGTAGTAGCATGGATAGAGGATTAGTTAATTAATAGAAAGCAAAGAGTGGGGATTAATGGGTGTTTCTCTGGTTGGCAATCAGTAGCTAGTGCTGTCCCTCAGGATCAGTGTTGGGCCCACAATTGTTCACAATTTACATAGATGATTTGGAGTTGGGGACCAAGGGCAATGTGTCCAAGTTTGCAGACGACACTAAGATGAGTGGTAAAGCAAAAAGTGCAGTGGATACTGGAAGTCTGCAGAGCGATTTGGATAGGCTAAGTGAATGGGCTAGGGTCTGGCAGATGGAATACAATGTTGACAAATGTGAGGTTATCCATTTTGGTAGGAATACCAGCAAAAGGGATTATTATTTAAATGATAAAATATTAAAACATGCTGCTGTGCAGAGAGAACTGGATGTGCTAGTGCATAAGTCGCAAAACGTTGGTTTACAGGTGCAACAGGTGATTAAGAAGGCAAATGGAATTCTGTCCTTCATTGCTCGAGGGATGGAGTTTAAGACTAGGGAGGTTATGCTGCAATTGTATAAGGTGTTAGTGAGGCCACACCTGGAGTATTGTGTTCAGTTTTGGTCTCCTTACTTGAGAAAGGACGTACTGGCACTGGAGGGTGTGCAGAGGAGATTCACTAGGTTAATCCCAGAGCTGAAGGGGTTGGATTACGAGGAGAGGCTGAGTAGACTGGGACTGTACTCGTTGGAATTTAGAAGGATGAGGAGGGATCTTATAGAAACATATAAAATTATGAAGGGAATAGATGGGATAGATGCGGGCAGGTTGTTTCCACTGGCGGGTGAAAGCAAAACTAGGGGGCATAGCCTCAAAATAAGGGGAAGTAGATTTAGGACTGAGTTTAGGAGGAACGTCTTCACCCAAAGGGTGGAATCTATAGCATTCCTTGCCCAGTGAAGCAGTAGAGGCTCCTTCATTAAATGTTTAATGTTTTTAAGATAAAGATAGATAGTCTTTTGAAGAATTAAGGGTTATGGTGTTCGGGCCGGAAAGTGGAGCTGAGTCCACAAAAGATCAGCCATGATCTCATTGAATGGTAGAGCAGGCTCGAGGGGCCAGATGGCCTACTCCTGTTCCTAGTTCTTATGTTCTTATGTTCCACACGCATAAGTATGGCCTCAACCGGGACCTTGGATGCATGTTGCATTACATTCACCTCCCCACCATCTGGCCTGGGCTTGCGAAATCCTACCAACTGTCCTGGCTTGAGACAATTCACACCTCTTTAACCTGTGATTATCCCTCTCTCCAGTCGCACTGTCTGGACCTGTAAAGACTTAATTACCTGCAAAGACTCGCATTCAAAGTATCATCTTGCATCATTGGCTTTGTCTATCTATGTGCTTGTGGAACCCATCTCTTCCCTCACATGATGAAAGAGCTGTGCTCCGAAAGCTAGTGATTCGAAACAAACATGTTGGACTTTAACCTGGTGTTGTAAAACATCTGGAACCAGATTATGGGCAACGTATGATCTTGGTCAACAGATTTTCTAACAAGGCTAATCGACCTTTAATAATTCCTTTGAATGTGGTGGGTGTGTTGCTTTTTATGTGGGTCAGCTTGTGGGTGGACAGGAGGTCGGTGCGCTCACCACCCACCCAACTTATTTTATGTACCTCCCCACCCCCCACCCCCGCCAACGCCACACGCACTGGGGCGGTAAATCCAGCCCAATGTTTCAATCTGACTACGCCCTCATGCAGAGCTTTGGGCCATTTTACTCTGTTAAAGATGCCTAAATAAACAAAAGTTGTTATAAATTCCTGTGCTACTATTAACCACGGAGGTTTCCAATGTAATCTTTTACGCTGTAGGTGAGCGTTGTCCACCAGTGCTCGTGCTTTCCACTGAAGGAGCAAAGAACCTAACCCGCATTGATAAAGTGCCTTTCACAGCATTACACACTTCTTCAGAACCATTGAAGTAATGTTGAAGTGGAGTCAATGTGGGAAATGTGGGGCAGGATTGACCGGCTGCACGCGACAGCGGGAAATGCCGATCCCACGCCGCCGCACGGGTTTCCTGGCGACGAGGGGTGCGGTCGTTAGGAAATCCCATTGACAATGGCGGGCCAACTTTGCCGCCGAAAAGCACGCGGCGGTGTGGACGGTAAACCCCGTCCATGGTGTATTATCACACAGCAATGAATATCATAGAATTTACAGAGCAGAAGGAGCCCATTCAGCCCAATGGAGTAATGAGAAGATAATCAGCTTTAGTGATGTTGGTTAAGGGATAATTATTAATCAGGTCACCAGGAGACCACCTTCTTCACACGCACCTAAGAAGACAGGTGGACCTCACCTTAAGATTTCAACAACAGACTGCACCTCCGACTGTCCTTCAATGCTGCACCGAAGATGCAGCCCAGACTTTGTGTTCAAGAGGGGCTGAAGCTGTGACCCTCTGACACAGAAGTAGGAGTTGCCACCCCTTTAGCCATTGCTGATGCCTCCAGAATTCGGGTATGATTACAGCTTTAAGTTCACAGCTCCCAAGCGGATTCTGGAATTAATGAGGGTAAAAATTGACTGGAAGTGTGGAATTCTGCAAGGCTTTCTAATGCATTGTAGACTGAATGCTGATGACATGGCTGAGGAAAATGGCTTGTAGGAGTATTGGCTCCCTGTTTTTTGTAAGGGGGTTGAATAATCCCACGCAGCCTTAATAAAGCATCAATGGCTTCAACGATTTTAGTTTCATTTCCTTTCCCCGCTCGGTCACTCTCCCTCCCCTGAATGTTTCCGTTAGGATTTCATGTTCAAACCATTACTTTTTTCTTTAAAGTTGCGTGGGAGAAAAACCCGCCTCTCTCAAAGTCTATAAATCCAGCAGTTCTGGAGAGGGGATGTGGTTACCTCGAACTGGAAAGGTTCAAAGCCCAAATGCACAATGCTCACTGAAGGAATGGACTAAAGGACCAAGTCGGCTCTCTATCGATCTTAAAATAAAAGCAAAATACGAATTCCAGCGGATGCTGGAATGTGAAACAAAAATAGAGAGAGCTGTAAAAACTCAACAGAACTGGCGGCGTCCGGAGGGAGAGGAAACCGGGTTAATGGGTGGAATTTTGAGGCCGCATCGGCGTAAATGGCGGCGTGGGCCCGAAATCCCACGTGAGTCGGGATACAAGATTCTCGCTGACGAGGGCTCGTTTCACGATGTTCCCTGCACCCCATCCCAGAAAGGGGCGGGAACCTCATTTCCATATATTTTAATACATTTGGATATCATTAAAGGGCCCCTCACTGAGTATTCATACCGACAGGTAGAAATTGCTTGTGGAGTGACTAGGTATCTAAACCAGTCGAGGGGAACCTGCTGGGGATGCAAAATTACATATGGCTCCGGGGAGAGGGGCACTGCCCCATGGCACCTGGCAATGCCCCTTGTGCCAGATTGGTGCTGCCAGGGTGCCACTGCAAGGGGCGGGCCCTCTGGGGAGCCCCATTGGGGAAATTCCCCTAATGTGTGATGGAGGGGCCCCAATGCTTGTGGTGTGGTGGGAGGATGACGATGCTTACGTGGTGGGGGGGCACCCGATGCTTGTGTGGTGGGGCGGGGATCCCCTGATGCTGCTTATGCCGGAGGCTCTATCAGTCGCCGCCCCATCAGCGTAATAACGAAAACCCATGCCCCCGGATTTTCTTTTCCGCTGAAGTATGGAGAGAAAACACGGCTGTGAAACTGGAGAGCTGCACGCCGATGTTCCCACCTCAGCTAGCACCTCTGTGCACTGTGGGGAAGATTTTGCCCAATGTTTCAAGTCTGAATGGCTCTTCTTCAGAACTAAAGAGAGGGAAATAGGTGTTTAATTATATACTGTAGAAGAGTCCCACATCCTGAAAAATCCAGCCCTTTGTTTTTGCATAGAGAAGTCTTCGTATTGCCCAATTTTCATCACATCCTGTCTAAAGCCCACACTCTGAGTGAGTCCAGCTGTAATGCACTGAGATTGATAAGAAGACAGCCATCGGGCACCCACCTTTAATTCTGAGGCTACGGATATATTTTGAGGAATAATAACAATAATCTTTATTATTATCACAAGTAGGCTTACATTAACGCTGCAATGAAGTTACTATGAAAAGCCCCTAGTCGCCACACTCCGGTGCCTGTTCAAGTACACAGAGGGAGAATTCAGAATGTCCAATTCACCTAACAAGCATGTCTTACGGGACTTGTGGGAGGAAACCGGAGCACCCGGAGGAAACCAACGCAGACGCAGGGAGAACGTGCAGACTCCGCACAGACAGTGATCCAAGTTGGGAATCGAACAGTGAAGCAACAGTGCTAACCACTGTGCTCTGTGCCGCCCTACACTGTTTTCTACAGAAAGCAAATGATGTGTCAATACAAATCCTATTTTGACTTCTTTAGGACAAGGATGACTGTCGATTGGAAATCGCTCTCCAAGGTTTTGTTCTCAAGAGGAATGGTGTCTTAACATAAGAACATAAGAACGAGGAGCAGGAGTAGGCCATCTGGCCCCTCGAGCCTGCTCCACCATTCAATGAGATCATGGCTGATCTTTTTTGGACTCAGCTCCACTTTCCGGCCCGAACACCATAACCCTTAATCCCTTTATTCTTCAAAAAACCATCTATCTTTATCATTGTCTTGATGGATTTGCAGAAAGATTTGACCTTAATCAACTGATCACATCAGAAGCTCACTGATTGCTGCGTCTGAGTCAATGCAGTTTGTCTTTAGGAACAGCAAAAATTGTCTTTTCAAATCCTTTAAGTAGATTCCAGCCTGTAAATTAGCTCCCTGATTTAGTCTCCTTCAGAATGCTATCTTTTCTTTGAGATGATAATCTGAGGCCGGGCCTTCTCTTTTGGCTGGACACAAAAGAACTCCTGATGCTAATTGGAAGAAGAGCAGGAGAGTTTTCCTGGTGTCCAGGCCATTATTTATCCGTCGACCAACTTCTCCTCAAAACAATAGCAAAATACAGCAGAGATGTTAAATGCAAACACAGAAAATACTGAAAATGCTCAGCTGGTTTGACAGTATCTGTTGAGCAAGAAACAGAGTTAACATTTCAGGTCACTGACTTTTGGGAGTTCTGCTGGAAATGCTCAACAGGTCTGGCAGTATTTGTGGAGAGGTAAATACAGTTAAAGGCCGAAATTGTCTGGCTGTTGGCCGGCAGTGTACCCCAGCCCGCGGGTTTCCCGGTGTGGGGTGGGATGGCTCCATTGGAGTGATGACTGGTAGACGATCATCTGTGTATAATATGAGTAGATCATCATCATCTGTATGTGTATTATAAATTATATGTTTTACTGTTGTAGTTCTAACATCCCACCAGCAGGTGGTGCGAGTATGCAGGAACACCCATGTGTTCCTGGACAAGGTGTTCGGAAGGAGTTGATAGCAGTCACATATTAGAGTAGCTCCGTAATAATTGTTGCCTCACGGCGTAAAGGTCCCAGGTTCGATCCCGGCTCTGGGTCACGTCCGTGTGATGTTTGCACATTCTCCCCGTGTTTGTGTGGGTTTCGCCTCTACAACTCAAATATATGCAGGGTAGGTCAATTGGCCACGCTAAATTGCCCCTTAATTGGAAAAAACGAATTGGGTACTCTAAATTTAAAAAAAAAAGGAGTAGCTCTGTAATATTTTAGTGTAAGTTAGTGTTAGACCATTATTTCCAACTGTATTACTTCTTTAGAGTAGTGTTAGTAATAAATAGTTTTGTTGTAAAACAAAGTCTAATGTTCTTTGTTAACTTTACCACATCAAGATTCAACATCGGCACTACAAATGGGAAATCCCATTTAGTGAATTAACACCCCACAAAAGGATAGAAAAAGTTTGCAATGTCCCCCACCTGTCAATTCATGCTGATCTATTCAGCCCACCCAAGGTGCAACTCTCCTAAAGAAGGCAGATTTGGAATAACCCTCTCACACAGCACTTCAATGCAAATCCCGCCTGGACAAATGAAGGGGGATCATTGGACATGACAAGCAAGTACCTAGTCTCGGGGCAGCACGGTGGGGCAGTGGGTTAGCCCTGATGCCTCATGGTGCCAAGGTACCAGGTTCGATCCCGGCTCTGGGTCACTGTCCGTGTGAGGTTTGCACATTTTGTCCGTGTGGAGTTTGCACATTCTCCCCGTGTTTGTGTGGGCTTCGCCCCCACAACCCAAAGATGTGCAGGCTAGGTGGATTGGCCACGCTAAAATTCCTCCTTAATTGGAAAAAATGAATTGGGTACACTAAATTTATATTTTTAAAAATACCTAGTCTCAACCCCAACCCAACAACAGCCTGGTTTTAACCTTCGAAGGAACGTGGTCCACACAACAGGTTCATAACCGGCCATGGCCCCTGCTTGGCCAACCTCCACAGATGGGGCATTAGTGCCAGCCCCTATGTGCCCATGGGAGGGAGCAAACTGTGCACCACACCATAGAAGAATATCCAATCCACAGACTCAACGGAGGCCTATCTGCACTCAACGCACCAGCAACGGAAGAAGCTGCTTGGCTCAGGGACCTTGAATTTGCTGAATAAACATAACTGTGTATGTGCGATGGCAAGTAACTCGGGTCTACGGCCATCAATGTGGGTTCAGTTAGGACTTTGGTACTCAAAGTGATGGGTGGGTTTTCTTGCAGAAGCTCAGTTTTGATTATATTTTGACCCCTTGGTTCTTGGTCAACTATCCCCACTTGCCGCACTTGCCGAATGTGAAAAGCCGCATCACCGGACCAGGCACTCAGCTGTGGAGAAAATAAAAAACTTGATTGGCACGCAAAGAGTTAAATGGGAGACTTGTGACAAGGGCTCTGCCTGCTGCTGCTGCTGCTGGGTGGAAATATTTACTCTGTCGATAGAGAAAGCAGAGTTTGTGTGCCAGCTGGGAGAGCTGAAGGAGGCGGCACGCTGGTTGGCCTAACCTATTTGGCGACGTGCCCTTGATGACACAGAAAGGGCTGCAGACAATTGACTGCTTGAGTTTGGTGCCACCGTCAACAACCACCTCCCCCGCAGCCCAGACCCAACCCTATCTCTGCCCTCCCGTCTGAAGGAGTTACTGCATTCACCGAAGAGAAATGGGCTCATCAAAGGCTCCGTCACCTGTTGTCCCAACTTACAAATAAGTAGGTACTTGAACGTCAGGCCTTGTATCTTATGTTTCTGTTTCCTGTGATGTAAAATGCCAGAACTTTTCCTTTGCTACTTCTAAATGGCTTGAAAGCAACTGTGTGGGAGAGCACTCGTGATGTGTAGCCTGTGCCCCGCTTTAAACCATGCTGTTAGATTGTTGACAGTGAGGGCAATAACTATTCTCTGAGGTTTGCTGTCACAGCAAGGGGGCTACCACAAGGCTCATTTGCAAATTCTGCCTGACTCAAAAATGGATCTTTCCCCAGGGAAGTGTGTTGCAAATTTGATAGAAGTGACCCCAAAACAGTTTGTGTAAGAGATCCAGCTGCAAGCAGGTTAAATACTAGGGGTGATCTAGGGGTGGCACGGTGATGTAATGGTTAGCACTACTGCCTCACGGCGCCCAGGACCCGGGTTCGATCCCAGCTCTGGGTCACTGCCTGTATGGAGTTTGCACATTCTCCCTGTGTCTGCGTGGGTCTCATCCCCACAACCTAAAGATGTGCAGGTTAGGTGGATTGGCCACGCTAAATTGCCCCTTGATTGAAAAACGAAAAATTGGCAACACTAAATTTAACAAAAATAGAAATAAAAAATAAATACATTGATCTGCTGAGAAAGTGGGAGATAACGAAGGGATATTCTATTTAGCATTGTTCTGTACATGTCAACGTTAATTTGGGGAAGCGTGGGGAAGGGGAGGGAGAGGGGGGGGGGTGTGTGCGGGGAGCTGTAGCAATTCCCTCAACCTTAGCATTGTCCACAGGCAAACTAGTTCCCCTGTGATTGCTGTATTGTAGCTTGGCACAAGAAACAGGTAATTACCCTTCACAATGATGGATGTATCTTTGTGAGGCTGAAGGCTTTCTGCCGGTCACTAAGGAACAGTTTCTATGCACCTAACACATGTGGTCAATAGTCAGAAGGTGGGGGGAGGGGGGGGAGGGGGGGGGATGAACAAAACAGCTGATTTCAGAAGTCTCGGGGAATGTTTTAAGGACTGTAGGGAGAGCAGCAGGGGCAATAAAACCTCAAATGGCAAAGAGGAGGCTCGAACATTAACTCCGAGCAAGGAGGAAGTTCCTTTCCCAAGGGTCCACATCACACCAGCTCTGTTCAATCAAATATGATAGTGCGGAACCTCTGCCTACTCCCTATCTGTGCCCTGCGGTTTTCAGCATCTCCTGTACCGAGAACATTGCCTCGGGTAGAAGGATGAAAATTCGATGTGGATGCCTTGCCACAGTGTGACTGTGTCCTATGATCTTCGAAACATCTTAAAAACAAGATAAGTGCCTTGTTTGTTTCGAGAGTTGGTATCCATATTAGTTGCTCAGTCTGTGATCGAACCTACAGCACAGAAACAGGTCATTATGTCCAAATAATCTGTGCCGGTATTTATGTTCCACATGGGCTACCTTCCACCCCCTCATCAATCCCACCCTTTCACTGTCAACTCTATTCTTTTCTCCCTCATGTCTTATCTAGCTTCCTCTGAAATGGATCTAAACTATTTGCCTCAAGCATTTTTCGTGGGTTACACATTTTAAAATTTAAAAAAGAAATTTAGAGTACCCAATTTTGTTTTTCCAATTAAGGGGCAATTTAGTGTGGCCAATTCACCTACTCTGCACATCTTTGGGTTGTGGGGATGAGACCCACGCAGACACGGGGAGAATGTGCAAACTCCACACGGACAGTGACCCGGGACCGGGCTCCACATTCTTTAGGTAAAGGTATTCCTCCAGAATGGGTTCATTAGCGACAGTCTTGTGCCTCTAGTTTTGGTCTCCCCACCACATATTTCAAATCCTTTCCCCATCTTGAAGACCTCTCTCTTTCTCTCTCTGGCCTCCCTCAGCCTTCTCTTTTCCAGTGAAAAGAGTCCCAGTCCTTTCAAACTCACCTGATATTCATAACCTCCAAAATCAAATGCAGTAGGAATGCCACGAGCCACGCTGATGTTATCTGTGAGGGTTAGCCAACTTGGAACATCTGTTTATAGGGGTGTATAGATTTGTTTTTGGAATGTTGTGAGGAGTCAAGTAAAACCCCAGTGGGAATAATTAACCCAGTTGTCATGTAACAATTATTAAAAACTATTTATTAAATTAAAGACAAATACACATGAAGGGACAATACCATGCAAATGAATAACAATACAGGGAGGATAAACATCTTGTCCTGATCCAGCGAAGATATTTAAACTGCCTTTACGAAGGTTTTCTGCACTGCCTTGGTTCTAAGACTTGGAAACTGTTAGATGTAAACTGGCCTCAGGCTCAGGACACTGGCAAATATACCATTTCTCCTTTTGATTGTGCATTCTGTGTATTTGGCTGCCTGTCTCTATCAAACTCCTTGATTCTAGAAATTAGCATATGTATACCTCAATCGTCTAGGTAAGCTTTTTCTACTAATAAACGGTTCACACCTGACTCTATCTAGATGCCTTCTAGTCTTGTTGGGAAAGACGCATCTCATCTGGCCTTTTGAATACTGGCTGCTGCTGTCGTTAGGCAGATTTCTGCTGATGCTGGGCAGGTCGCATCCGATTATGTTAAATTCATGTTACTGCTGTTACTAGGAAAATCCATGACAAGGGAAAGTCTGGATTTTGAAATTTGAAAATCCTTTGGGAGCAAAGCAGCTGATAGTTAGAATCACATCATGTGACATCGCCTCCGCGGCGACCCGCCCCCCCCCCCCCCCCCCCCCCCCCCCCCCATTTGTAATCATCATTAGATCTCTGTCCATTTGAATTATTCAGTGTTCCCATCAATTGGCTGGAATTTCTGACAAGTGGAAAAAGAGGCGAAGAATCAACTGAGTCCCAACACAATTTCTACCCCTGCCTGGTCAGACTTGAAGATTGCAATGCCAGAAGATGGAGAGAATTCAGAGACATGGTTATGGAAAGTGGAAAAGTTGAAATGCCAAATGATAGTGAATCATTTTGAGAACTGGTGGATGTATCACATACCAAGTGCTCCAGTTCAACCCTGACTTGACATTGGACCGCATATGATACTAATTGACGTATAATCGCACTCCCCTCTCTTTTGTTTTCCACCCTTACCCACCTACCGCCACCCATCTCGGGATTGAAGTTTTAATTCCCTTAAATCCGCAGGCAGTTTTTACTCCAAAGGTGCTCCCAGATGATTGTGAATTTGCAGTACACAAACACTCGAGTCGCCCCAACATGTCTCTGCCAACGTTTATGCGGCACCCAATCTTCCTCTTGCTTTACGAACATACGAAGATATGAATTAGGAGCAGGAGTAGGCCATTCGGCCCTTTGAACCTGATGCACAATTCAATAATATTCTCACTGTAACCTCTACCTCTGATAACCTTTCACTCCCTTGTTAATCAAGAATCTCTCTCGCTCTGCCTTGAAAACATCCAAAGACTCTGCTTCCATTGCCTTTTCAGGAAAAGATTTCCAGAGACTCGTAGCCCTCTGAGAAAAATATATTCGCCTCACCTCCATTTTAAAGGAGAAACCCCTTATTTTTCAGCACTGAACGCCTCGTCCTAGATTCTCCCACAAGAGGAAATATCCTCTCCACACCCACCCTGTCACGACCCCTCAGGATCTTATATGTTTCAATCAAGTCACCCCTTATTCTTCTAAACTCCAGCGGATACAAGCCGAGCCTGTCCCATCTTCTCTGCCCAATCCAGGTATTAGTTTGGGAAACCTTCTCCAACACATTTACGTCCTTCCTTAAATAAGGAAACCAGTAGTGTGCACATTACTCCAGTGCCCTGTGCAACTGAATCATACCCTTCCTATGAGGGGGGGCGGGGGGGCGCGCGGCTGGGGGGGGGGGGGGGGGGGGGGGGGGGGCGGCCGGGGGGCGGGCGGCGGGGGGCAGGGGGGGCGGCGGCCGGGGGGGGGGGGGGCGGCGGGGGGGGCGGGGGGCAGCGGGCCGGGGGGGCAGCGGGGGGGCGGGGCGGGGGGGGGGGCGGGGGGGCTAACAATATACTTATACTATTTGTACTTCTGACTCTCCCTAGCTAACTCCTGCACACGCTCTCCCACAAGGCTTAGCAATGCTGCCTTATATGCTTGCAACTGTAGCTCCCTCTGGTGGCTACTGTAGACACTTCATTAACCCTTGCAGTTCTTACAGTTATGATAATACCACAGCCATCAGCCCTTGTATTCTGCACACTGGACATAGGCCTCTCCTGCCACCCATTAGGTTAGAGTGGTGGCTTGATAAAGACATTAAGTGACATTAATTGCCCACTTAAGGGCTTCAATTGAGCCACAGGCAGGAGATAGACTCATGCCTCCCCCGCTGCCCGTAAAATCACAGTGGAGGATCGGGTAGATGGGCTGGTGCGGGCATGGTGCCCTATTTTATGAGTCCACCCACCTGCTATTCCGCGATTGGCCCATAAAATTGAGCCCCAAGTCTATATTGTCCCCTTAACTGCATCTATGCAATTTACCTTAAGCCTCTCAGGTAGTGAGCTCCACATTCTAACCAGTCTCTGGATGAAAAGATTTCTCCTGAATTCCCTATTGGATCAATAGGAAGACTTGAATATTCAGTTTGAGTAATTCTTCAAAGGGACTAGGATCCGGGGCGTAAACTTTCTAACAAAGCGTTTTATGTCGTGCGGAAAGGAATTACGACAACCTGATCGTTAATGTAACAAGTATGCAGGATTTAACACTAACCTTTTAAAAATGCATGTTTTTCCCAAGCTTTACAAAAAGATCAAAGGCGATACAAAGCCCCAATGTGGGGAGGTTGAAAATTACTAACCTGTAAGAAGAGAAAATTATAATAGAGGGTTTAATAAGAACATGGATATGAAGCCATGCCAAGAACAAGGAGAGTTTTACTTTTAATCATAGAGTTAATTTCATCTGTGAAAGGTTCAGTCACTATGTAACTATTCAAAAAGGTCAGGCACCTCATTCATAGGAATAAGGGAACTCCAACAGTCTCTGACAACAACAATTTAAGCAACGCCTTTAACATAGTCTCAAGCACTTCGCGGGACTGTTAAGAAACTGAACACAATGTGGCTCAGAAACATCGACAGAGATATTAGGGCTGACAGTTGAGTCAAGGAGGTTGGCTTTAAGGAGCGTCTTGAAGGAGGAAAGATAAGTAGAGAGGCGGAGAGGTTTAAGGAGGGATTTCAGAGCTCAGGGTCGTTGCAGGCCTGAATTGTGTAATGGGCCAGGGATTAGAGAACCCCAAAGTGTATCATGGAGTTTACCTGACCCACAACTTTTAATAGATTGTGGTATGGGGAGCACACGGCCCACTCTATAGGTGTGGTACAGCAGAAATGGAAAAGTATTTTTAAAGCAAAACAATGTTTATTCTATGAATTCAAGTTAACCTTTTTAAAACATACAGTGAACATTTTAGCAACCATTAATTCAAATACAATCCCCAAAGAATACAACACTATGTAATCCTTAAACTGTCCTTTTAACATCCATAAGACTTAAACAAAACCTTTAAACAGAAGCATATCAGGTTAAAGTCACTACTGAGAGCAGTTATTAGTTTTAAATCACCAAAGGATCGATTTACAGTCTTTAGAATACAGAGAGACTCATACACCTTCTGGCTGTGAAAACGAAACTAAAACACACCCTGCAGCAAACAGCCTAAAACGAAAGTAAAAAGCTGACAGACAGCCCAGCTCCACCCACTCTCTGGCATCACTGCAGTAATAAACACCCATTTCTTAAAGGTACTCTCACTACAGATATTTATATACACACCCATTTATAAACACCCATTTCTTAAAGGTACTCTCATATGACAATTGGGGGAGTGCAGTTACCTCTGACGGTTGTAGGGCTGGAAGAGGTACCGAGGTAGGGTATGGAGGGATGTAAATCCAAGTGTTACTTAACCCTGCGGGAGCCAGTGTGGTGAACATAGGGCCAATGGGTAACCCAGAACTTAGTTAAGGCATGGACAGCTGGGTTTTGTATGATCCGGAGCTTATGGAGGGTAGAATCTGAGAGTTCCACCAGGGGTAAGTTGGATTCCGTAGTTAACAGTGGCATGGGTTGTAACATCAGATCAGCACAGGCAGGGGTGGATTTACAGAGGTGGAAATAGGCGGTCACAATGATGCCGCAGATATGTGGTCTACGGCATCTCTGGATCAAATTTTTTTTAAAAATGTTTTTATTGGTATTCACATTTTTATGTTGCACATTCCAGTCGGTACTTTGAATTTACAAGTTTCATCATCGCACATGGTGTTGGTCAAAGCAACCAACGAAAAGTTAGAAGTTTAATAATAATGATCTCTATTACTGTCACAAGTGGGCTTACATTAACACTGCAATGAAGTCACTGTGAACATCCCCTAGTCGCCACACTCCGGCGCCTGTTCGGGTACACAGAGGGAGAATTCAGAATGTCCAATTCACCTAACAAGCACGTCTTTCGGGACTTGTGGGAGGAAACCGGAGCACCCGGAGGAAACCCACGCAGACACGGGGAGAACGTGCAGACTCCGCACAGACAGTGACCCAGCCGGGAATCGAACCTAGGACCCTGGTGCTGCGAAGCAACAGTGCTAATCACCGTGCTACCGTGCCGCCTACAAGTTAGAAATGAGAGATAAGCCAAAGAAGAACGGGAAGAAGGAAACAAAAATAATATCAACAAACAAAGCGCAGTATACATATTTACATATTTGGCCAATTTCTTCAATGTACAATGATATATAGAGAGGGCTCATGGTTCGAAAGGAGGTGGAAAGTGCATCGGGTAGATGTAGGGCTGAGGAGGAGATCAACCTTGATCTAATCGACAAAATTACAGATCGTTTCAGTGCAGAAGGAGACCGTTCAACCTATCGCGCCCGGACTGTCTGTCTGAATGAGCAGTTCATCTCGTGCTATCCCCCACACCTCCTCCCCGTAAACCTACGCATTCCTCTTTTTTCAGATAACAGTCTAATTCCCTTTGGAATGCTTCGATTGAACCTGTCTCCAACACACTCTCAGCCAGTGCATTCCAGACCTTAACCGCATGCTGCGTGGAAAGGTTTTTCTTCCATCGCTGTTGCTTTTTTTTGCCAATTACTTTCAGTCTGCATTCGCTCTTCCTTGATCTGTTCACTCGCTTAGGTCTGGGAGCTTGCTGGGACCAGGCTGACAGGCACTGGCAAGGGGTGGGGGTGGAGGGGGCATGTTGGGCCAGGACAAGGCGGGATGGTAGATTTAGCATTTTAATGTCTTCACAACGTTCCTACAGTGCGCCGTCCTTCAGAACTGGATGCAATACTTCAGCTGAGGCTAAACTGATGTCTTATACAAATTCAACATCACCTCCTTGCTCTTGTACTCCCTGCCCCTATTACTAAAGCCCAGGATACTGTATACATTCTGAACTGCTCTCGACCTGTTCTGCCAATTTCAATCAATTATGCACACAGACACCCAGGTATCTCTGCTCCTGCACTGCCTCTAGAATTGTACCCTTCAGTTTATATTGTCTATCCATGTTCTTCCTACCAATATTAATCACTTGACATCTCTCCACATTGAGCTATATCTGCTACGTGTCTGCCCATTCCACCAGCCGGCTTATGTCCTTTTGACTTTCTACAGCATTCTCCCCACATTTCACGATGCTTCCAAGTTTTGAAATTGTGCCCTGTACATCAAGGTCGAGGTCATTAATATCAGGGATAACAAGGGTCCCAATGCTGACCCCTTCCTCCAGCCCAAAAAACATCCATTAACTGCTACTCTCTGCTTCCTGTCACTCAGCCAATTTCATATCCTACTGTTATTGTCCCTTTTATTTCATGAACGCAAGTCTGGTGTGTACCATTGTATCAAATGCCTTTGGAAGTCCATGTACACCACATCAACAGCTTTGCCCTCATCAACCCTCTCCTCAAAAAACTCCAGCAAGTTAGTTAATCATGATTTTCCTTCGGGAACCCATGCTGAGTTTCCTTAATTAACCCACATTATCCATGTGACTATTAATTTTGTTCTGAATTACTGTATTTAGATGTTTCCACACTACCAAAGTTAAATTGACGGGCCTGTAATTGCTGGGTTTATCTTTAAACCTTTTTTTCTGCACAATGTGTAATGTTTGCAAATCTCCAGTACTTCAGGGCACCCCTGAGTTTAAGAAAGACTGAAAAATTATTTCCATTTTCACTTGCCTCAGTATCCGTGGATGCATCCCGTCTGGTCCTGGTATCTTATCAAATTTAAGTACAGATAACCTATCCTGTAACTCCTCCTTTCAGTTGTAAACCCTTCTAATGTATGAATTACCATGGGCGGGATTCTCCGGGAATCGGCGGGGCGGGCAGAAGCGGCGTAGTGGAGTGGCGGGAACCAGAATCCTCCGGGGCTAGGCCGGCGCCGGAGCGGTTTGCACCCCGCCGGCCGGCGTGGAAGGCCTTTGGCGCCGCGCCAGCCGGGGCCAAAGGGACTCCGGCGGCCGCCGTGGGTCCGCGCATGCGCGTGAGTGTCAGCGTCTGCTGATGCCATCCCCGCGCATGCGCACATGGAGTCACGTCCGCACCGGGAATGGCGAATGACCACGGTCTCCGATGCGGAAGGAATAGAGTGCCCCCACGGCACAGGCCCTCCCTCGGATCGGTGGGCCCCGACCGCGGGCCAGGCCACCGTGGGGGCACATCCCGGGGCCAGATCCTCCCCGCGACCCCCAATAACCCCGGAGGCCGCCAGGTCCCGCCGGTAAGGGACCAACTCCAATTTACACCGGCGGGACAGGCTACAGGCGGGCGGGACTTCGGCCCATCGCCGGCCGGAGAATTCGGGCGGCCCCGGGGCCCATTGAGTCGTGCCGGACCCCGCCATTCTCCGAGGCGGGCGGCACGACTCACGCCACGCCGGTTTTTGGGTGTTGGGAGAATTCGGACGCCGGCGGGTGCGGGATTCACGCCGACCCCCGGCGATTCCCGACCCGGCGGGGGGTCGGAGAATCCCGCCCCTTGTCTTTCACCATGGCCCGGGCAGCAGCATCTTCCTTGGTAAAGACAGATGCGAAACATTAATTTAATACCTCAGCTACTCCCCTGTTTCTATACGTAAATTCCCATTCTGGTCCCAAAATGATCCTATTTTTCCTTTTCCCACTCTTTTACTATTTATATGCTGATCAAAGACTTGGGGATTCCCTTTTGTGTTGGCTGCCAGTTTCTCCGATGCTGCCTCTTTGTTTCGCTTATTTGGTTTTCCACCTCCCCTCTGAATCTTTCATATTCTGCCTGCTTCTCAATTGTATTTTCTACCTGACCTCTGTTGTAAGCACACTTTTTCTTCCTTATCTTGATTTCTATCTCTTTCTTCATCCAGGGAGCTCTGGATTTGTTGGTCTTGGAATCATAGAATCTCTACAGTGCAGAAAGCGGCCTTTCGGCCATCCGACCCTTGTAAAGAGCACCCTACTTAAGCTCACACCTCCACCCTATCCCTGTGACCCAGTAACCCCACCTAACCTTTTGCACACTAAGGGGCAATTTAGCATGGTCAATCTACCTAACCTGCCCATCTTTGGACTGTGGGATGAAACCTGTCCCTTTTGAATGCTGGAACTGGTTCAAGGACTGAATGATTGACTTCTATTCCTCTCTCGCCGATAATCCACGTATTCACACATTTGTTCGGAATTGGCTCTTGTTAATTGGTTAAAACCTTCATTCTACAGCAACGTCACACGAGCTGTCAACGTGCTCAGTCCAAATATCCCTGTGTGATTCCAGCTTTGTTTTGTTTTGGCTGGGCTCCCTCACCAGAAGTACATTCTTGTGCAAAAGCTTCTGCGACGCTTCTTGACCCCATAGGCTTTTTGCGGGGCTTTGAAATGTTGACCGAAGAATGCCAATTTATAACGTGAAGTGGGTCTCCAGTGAAACGAGAGATCTGTTTAAAAAAAAAATAATGAAACACAAATCTTCCAATTCCTTTTCATGCGACACAGACCGATTCTGAGTCAGCGTTGAAGGTCACCGAGGAGCTGAATGTTTCGCCTACATCTCAGCTTTGCTTAGCATCAAAATGAAAATATTGTTTGCGATACTGAGTTTTTAAAAAATGAAATATTTAGGCTTCACTCATAAGAGATCTTCGAACAGTTAGAACTATGTCCGTACCACAGAATGGCTTAATACCAGTGAACCATATCACGGTTACAAAGAGCTGGAAAGCTAAACGGCTCTTAAACTTGGTACGTTTGGCTGGGAAAGACTTAACAGGATAGTGCTGGACTCGTTTAAGAAACAACTTGCAATTTTACAGCTCCTCTCACAATCTCCTGACTCCCCAAGGCATTTTACAACCAATGAGGTATTTTTGAAGTGTATTCACTGCTGTAGCGTAGAAAACGTAGCAGGCAATTTGTGCGCAGCAAGCTCCCACAAACAGCAGTTAGATAAACACTCTGGTGTCTCTTGGTATCGGCTGAGGGGGTAATATTGACCAAATTTATTTCTCTTTTTTTCAATTGCTGTCGCACATTTCCTATTGGAAAGATAATGATTGCAGGACTGCAGTAAGAATTTTGGTTTAGATTGTGCCCAATTCAGTGACCCCATTGCACCCGGCGCAGACCTTGGTGCAATGGCTGAAACATGCGCAAGCCCCAAATCGGGCTCCAGGTAGGGCCAGTCGTGAGTCACTAGACTTGTTCCACCCGGTGCGATCTGGAACTCGCCCAGTGACCAGAGCTCAATGACCCGGATGCCAGATTCACCTGGTACCCGGGACTCACTGGCCGTGGCTGGGTTTTAGTATTGACCCACACAAACCTGGGGCAGTCATAACAGCACCTGTGGAGTTTCCCAGGCTATTGGAGGCTCTCAGGTGGTTGGAGACAGGGCGGGGGGACATTGTCACCTGGGGACATTGGCGCTGCCAGCTTGGCACTCTGGTAGTGCCACATGAACACCTTGGCACTGCCAGTGTGCCAGGTTGGCACTGCCGGGGGTCAGGACTGCGGGGGGAGGGGGGGGGGTGGCCTTGCCAGATAAAGTGGTGGGAGGGTGAGGGGGGCGATTCCTTGGGGCCTCCCCAAGTTGGCGGGGTAAGGGGGGGGGAGGGGGGGGGGAAGATCAGAGCTGCCGGACAAAAGCTCTCCAGCAGGAAATCCCGCTAAGTGCGGCCTTGGAGGGGGGAAACTCCCCAAGGCCAAACAAAACAGCCAAGTGCCGTTGGATGGCGGGCTGTTCGTCAGCGCTGCGGCCACCGAGGAACACGCCGCTGAACGTGCTGTCCAGCGGACTGCAACTGGAGTCTGCTGAACCATGCCCGACCTGTTTTAAGTCTCTGATGTTGGATTTGAATCCTGAACCATACCACTCCGAGGTCAGAGGGCTCCCTACCTGAGCACACCTAACATCTGAAGGCCCCCTTTTTGCTTTCTCATTAGCACCGGACTCCTTTTAAAAATTCACCGTATGGGCCGTTCTGAATCTGCAAGCCCACACAGGGCGGAATCTTGTCCCCCTCCCCCTTGGCAAGGGACATTAAATTGGGCGACAGCGTGGTGGGTGGACACCCCACAACATTCCTGCCTCCACCTCTCTAAGGACCCCCTTTCCACTGCCAATTGAATGCCTTCAAGGGGCTTCACTGTACCATTGCTATTAACCCAGCAATGAGCGGGCTATTCCCAACGTCGGAAGCATGACAAGCAATTGTGGGCTCCCAGTGGGGTTTTCCTTGTTCAAAGGGAAGAGATAGAAGGACCCGGCATCTGGGAGGGAGTGGCCCACTGAATGCCACGCCTCTGCCCTTGCTGCCGGCCCCCTCCACAGCGACTCCAATCTTAACTTGACTGAAAGCCAGAGTGTGGGTCATAACAGAGTTGTGAATTAATGAGTAGGAATGAAATGTGTGTGTGAACCAGAGCGTCGTTGTCTAGTTGGGTGTACTTTAAAAGCAAAGAAGCAATCTTGTTCTGGAAGCTTCAAATTGGCTTTTTTTTAAATGCCAGCATGTACCTCCAATGTCTGCATTAACCTCCTGTGTCTGAGGCGCTTAAAGCTGTAGCTTAGATAGGGATGGGACACGGAATGTTTGAGAGACTAGGTGGGTTCCATCTCCGATGGGGTGTTTAAGGATTTGATTAGGCAGATGGAGAGAAACTATTTCCTCTGGGGAGGGAGCTGAGAACATGGGGGCATTGCCTTAAAATTTGAGCGAGGCCATTCAAAGGCTATGCCAAGATACGCCTCGTCACACATAAAGGTCGTGGAAATCTGAAATCCTGTCAAAATTGTTGAGGATTTGGATTTTTAAGGATATTAAGGGATATGGCATCAAGATATGGAGTTAAGATACAGATTAGTCATGGTCTAACTGAATGGTGGAACTGGCTGGAGGAACTGAATGGCCTCTTCCTTGATGAATCCTGCTTTGGCCATCAGGAAGTAAGCTTCGTATTCTTGACTATATCAACAGTGAGTCTTTATGTGCAACTCATAACTATTTACATATATACAGTAGAGGGTACAGGTGTGGAGCTGCATCCATCAGAGTTGTTTAGATCAAAGATCATAGAATTTATAGTGCAGAAGGAGGCCATTCGGCCCATCAAGTCTGCACCGGCTCTTGGAAAGAGCACCCAACCCAAGGTCAACACCTTCACCCTATCCCCATAACCCAGTAACCCCACCCAACACTAAGGGCAATTTTGTACACTAAGGGCAATTTAGCATGGCCAATCCACCTAACCTGCAGACTCCGCACAGGCAGTGACCCAAGCCGGGAATCTAACCTGGGACCCTGGAGCTGTGAAGCAATTGTGCTAACCACCATGCTACCGTGCTGCCCTAAAGTAGGTTAACATTAACACTACAATGAAGTTACTGTGAAAAGCCCCTAGTCACCACATTCCGGCGCCTATTCGGATACACTGAGGGAGAATTCAGAATGTCCAATTCACCTAACAAGCACGTCTTTTGGGACTTGTGGGAGGAAATCGGAGCACCCGCAGGAAACCCGCGCAGACACGGGGAGAACGCACAGACAGTGACACAAGCCGGCTTGCGCCATCGTGTCCGCACCGGCTCTCCAAACGAGCAGCATGACTTAGTGCCATTCTCCTTCCTAACCCCTGCATATTGGTTCTGTTCAAATGATCATCGAATACCCTCTTGAAAGCCTAGCTTGAAATGAAAATGAAATGAATGAAAATCGCTTATTGTCACAAGTAGGCTTCAAATAAAGTTACTGTGAAAGGCCTCTAGTCGCCACATTCCGGCGCCTGTTCGGGGAGGCTGGTATGGGAATTGAACCGTGCATATACTTGGAACCTGCTTGGTCTGCTTTAAAAGCCAGCGATTTAGCCCAGTGTGCTAAACCAGCCCCTAATAGCTTGACCGTGTTCTCACTGCTGTTCCAGGCAGTGCATTCCAGACCCGAACCCCTCGCTGTGTGAAAAAGATTCTCACTCGTTACACCATTCCATTCGATCGCGGCTACCCTGCGCCTTAACCCCAACGAGCAGACACCAACGACCTTCTGAATGTATCGGCTCAATCTAAAGTAAAATATGAGAGCGTGTTTCGTTCTCACTTGTTCTACAGCATTGGGGGAAATATGCCTCTAATATATTCTCGAAAGCTCTGGGGAAGCCATTCTCCTGCACGGTATTCAAGCAAGCCTTGCCAAAGGGAAAATAGTTACATAATCGTGGCTGCCCAGAGCCAGCTGAAGGAACACGGCCAAGTGGACATGGCTCTCTGCCCCGGTTCCGAGAGGCAGTGCAGGACTCCACAGCGTCTGCTGCAGTATTGTACAGCTCTCCCGGCTGACTGAGATCACTCTTGAATTACGCTCCATTTGAAAACACAACCTATTATCGCCCTGCCCTCTTGGACGGCTGCTGTTGTGACGTCTGGCATTGGGATCGGGCATCTGGCGAGGGCAGCTGACAGATTTAAGGTAATTGCCGTAAGATGGGGGAAGACGTTTCCCTCCCCAGCAATGTGTTTTGATGCAGAACGAGTGGAACAAACGGGATCGATAATAACTTTCAAAACAGAATCGCATAAATGATTGAAATAAGGGCAAATTTGCTGGGCTATGTGGGGAAGAGGGAGGAAGGGGACTAATTATTCTTTCTCAGAACCAACCCAGGGTCAAGTGGCCTCCATCTGTTCTGTAAGATTCAATGATTAATTTACCTTCCAAGAGGCTTCTTTATTGTTGATAATTTGTGCCAATCAGAGTGTGTCTCTCGCTCTCCTTTCTGACGGACTGCGCTATATTTAGCAAGTTCTACTTGTGCAATTAAAGGAATGACGTGCATTCGTGTAACATCTTATCACCCTCAAACATATCTGACCTCTGTACATACAGTGGAACACTGGAAGGACGGCAACTGTTGCTCTGCTGACACACATAGCCGTCATTTTGCTGATGGAAAGAGAACAAAAGAATTGGCATTTCTTTTGGGCGAATCTTCGTGCCTCAGGTGTGTTGGCAGCCAGCTGCTGGACTCTGATTGGCCTGTAGCTCTTGGTGGGCGAGACCTCTGCCCCACTGGTCCTGGATCCTGTGGAGGGCCCAGCTAAGTGCCTAGCTTGAAAAGAGGTCCATCGAGTGGGCAAAGTCTCCGTCACCTCCATTAAATATCGCCCTTTTTTTTGAAGCATATCTTCACACAAACAGTTTTCTCCCTTTGGGGAATAGTGGGGAAGTAATCACTGTTGTGACATAGGAAACACAGCAGCCTGTACAGTATTCCCAAGTGATGTTGATTGTGAGGGAAAAAAAGATTGTCATCAGGTATATTTTCGAATATAAGGGTGTTTTTTTTACTCCTACGCAGGAGCAAAGTAAAGCAGTATATATTGCTGATTGCTTTATTAGGATGTCACACAACTACTTTACCCAATTTGGCTTTGCTGCCTTTGGCCTTTCTCGACAGTGTGTTATGCGATCTCCATCTAATCTTAATCTGGTATTTCATTATCACAGTCACAACATTCCCATTAACTAATTCCAAGTAGCACTCACTCCCATGGTCTTCAGCCTGTCCTGGTGTTGATTTGAAGCTGAAAATGAGGTGGGGTCCAGAACTCCAACATGCCACCCCTCTCTCGCTGCATCCAGCATTTTCTGTCTTCATTTCAAATCATCAGCACCCGCTCAAACAGTAATGCATCTGTACAATCTGACTTCCGCTCCTCGACATGGGTGCAGTCAGAGGCCAGGGCTGGAAATTCAAATTTGGCAGTCAAGTGGGCCACTTAATCACCTTTCAGATTGGCACAGTTGGCAGCACCGATACAGAGGGAGGCCTGAACTCTTAACATTACCGACGTTACATTCAGGTATAAGATTGGGGACCTATATCGGTGAGATGGTGCTGTAGTGTAATGTCATTGAACTACTAGCCCCGTATTAGCCTTGGCTAATTCCTTGAGGACATGGGTTCTGTTATATTACGTTTAGTAATATCTTGTTACTCATTTGCTTACAGCCAGAATGGTCATATGCTTGATGTTCAGTAACACTAGAAGTCTTCAAATAAAGCAAATACTGTTTATTGAGTAACGATTATAAATTAACTATGAGTTTGTTCACTCTTCTATAACTATAACTGTAGATTTGATAAGTAAGATTAAGTATATATTGTTGTGGGCCAGGGTGTTAGAGAACCCCAAAGTGTATCATGGAGTTCACCTGACCCACACCTTTTAATAGATTGTGGTTATGGGGAACACACAGGCTTACTCTGCAGGTAAAATGCAACAGAAATTTACAGTACATTTAAATTAAAACAATGTTTATTTATGAAACCAGTTGACACTTTATAAACCCACAGTAAACATCTTAACAATTATCAACACCAATCAATCCCCAAAAGAATACAGTACGTTATAAGTAACTCGTAATCTTTCCTTGCAACATCCATAAGACACAAAAAGAACCCTTTTTACAGAAAGACATCAGGTTTAACTTCTCTACTGAGAACAGTTACCACTTTGAAATCACCAAATGAACATTCTTTAGCCTGCAGAGATTCACACACATCCTGCTGTGACTGCAGCTTCTCCAAAACTAAAACTAAACCAAACACACCCTGTAGCAAACAGCCTAAAGCAAAAGTAGAAGCAGACAGACAGCCCAGCTCCACCCATACTCTGACATCACTGACAAACACCCATTTCTTAAAGGTACATTCACTATAGATATTTTTATAAACACCCATTTCTTAAAGGTACTCTCACATGACAATATATAATGATTACTACACCTGCTCACTAAGCTATCTCTCTCTAATTCTGTTCACTAGTCACTCCTGATACAAACCTTATTAACATATATCTGGTGCTGCCTCTAGTGGCTATCTAGCACTTACTTATAGCTGTTAACCCTTTACATACCTTCAGCTATACAGATCACTACAGGTTCAAAGCCCATTATGGCTGCTGGTGGAGTTTAAATTAAATTCATAAACCTGGAATATGAAGCTAATCTCAGTGATGAGATATCATGAAACTATCATCGATTGTTGTAACAAAACCCATCAGATTCACAAATGTTCTTTGGGGAAGGAAGTCTGCTGTCCCCACCTGGTCTGGCCTGCATGTGACTTCAGATCCACAGCAATGTGGCTGCCTCTTCAAAATCCTCTCAAACAGCCTAGCAAGCCAATCAGTTCAAGGGGAATTAGGGATAGCAATAAATGCTGGCCTTACCAGGGATGCCCACATCCCATGGAAAGAATCGATACCAAAAGAATCCACCAGATGGAGCAGGCTCAAGAGCTGTATGGTCTGTGCCTGCAACATTTCTTATCTGCTCATATCCACCCAAGGCCCTTTACGAGGGGACAGGTGCTGTCTGAGTCCCCTATCCACATTTTTAATGGCTCCCCGAAGTCTGGGACTGCTCCCTTAAACAGGAAGACGGTTAACATTGTTCCAATTTGTAAACAGGGGAATAAGGCAGAGCTTGATGTCAGTCATTGGTAAGATGCTCGAGGGAATCATTAAGGACGCCGCATGAGATCACAAAGAGAGACGAGGACACCTCAGGGACACACAACATGGTTTCTGGAAAAGAGGAACTTGCCTGACCAATTTGATTGAAGAGGCCACCAGGTTAATAGGCGAGGGTGGCCGTTAACTTTCTGAAAGATACCTCACTCAAGGATTTTGTACAGGATAATAGAATTGTGGGTAGAGAATTGGTTGAATGCTGGATTGACCAAATGGCCGTCCCTATCGATGACTCCATTTTGGAACTGTTTTTGTCGCGATGAGCTTGATATTTGGCCACAGGTGTACACTTTACACTGACTGAAATTCAGGAGTGGGACATCTGAAGATATTCTGTGTCTCTCCGTGGATGCTGTACTGTTCTTATTTTTGGCACCCCACCTGCTGTGTTGGCTGAGATCAGCTATCTCAGCGCAGATGAGGGCTCAAACCTCTTTAGCCTGAATAGCTAAATATAGTACCAGGTGGTGTCTTTACACACTAAGGTTTTGGAGGAACGTCAAAGTTTACATTCTTATTAAAGAAACAACCCATTAGCAATAATTTAAGCATAATCTTTTTTCATGGGTCAAAGTACATCAATGCAATGTTTCTCCAGTAATAACAGTTTTGTCTCTCTTCTGTTTCATTCTGGGGCATGCTCTGGTTCCTAATTGTACTTCAATCTATCTACAATCCCACAGGCTATTTCCAACCAATTTACTCCAATTTCCCCTTAATGAAGGCTGAAGGTATTTGACGGCCAGTGTAAACACTGCTGGGTTCAGTAAAATGTCACGACTGCCTTGGAGCAGCAGGAATCGAGGGGAGGCTCCTGATGCCCTGTGCAAAATCTCCTGCTGGCAGGTGCAGTGCACTGGGCTCACTTTATTAGCGAAAGAGGTTTCTGCCACCAACTGAGGAAATGGGCACCAATTGTGGAGATATAAAGAGCTTATGTGGGGTGTGGGAGTTGGATCCGATGCCTGGTATTAATGGATTAATTGGGTGTGGAAAGTTGTGCGGATGTTCTAATTGTTCATTTTACAGGACCCTCCCAGCACAGGCCAATCCGCCCATCGCGCCCATGCTAGTTTTATCATAGATTATCATAGAATTTACAGTGCATTTACTATGAAAGAGTTATCTCATTACTTTGTTAGGGAAGACAATGGCTGACCAATTTGAACTAATTGGGTTTTTACAATAATTTTACTGGTAATATTATGAGTCTGAATAACACAGGGGGTGGGGGTGGATAACTCACCACCCTACCACCCTTCATTCCCATCTTCCCTCCACCCCCCCCCCCCCCCCCCCCCCCCCCCACCATCCCCACCCAGAAGCAAAGTAAGGGGAGCAACATGCTCCATGTCAAAAGAGGGCCAAGCGGACTTCCACACCTCACTCAGGACTCATTGCTGATTGGCCAGCAACTCCATCAGTCCCGACATCGCCAAGAGCTAGTGGCCGCTGCTGGGACTGCAGGAGATGAAGGCAGAAGGCCCATGGACCTCCAGAGTGGGTAATTCTGGAGTCTTGGGCAGCGGAGGGCTTGGGGAGGTCAGAAAGGTTGGAGGGGAAAGGGGAGCGAGGGGGTCTGTTTAAGACTGTGATTGAGTGGATAGGAAGGGAGGGGGGAATTTGATTTTAGTGGGGGACTGCCCTGTGATTGGCAAAGGACAGTCCCAGAATAACAAACCCCCACTTCCTTCCCTCTGTTTGAAGAACATTTTTTGAAGAAAATCGGCCTGTCCACTTCTGTCCAGCTGCCCATGCCAAACGCTTTATGGCACGTTGTGTATTACCAGAGCCAATTGGCTTCACAACAAGCTTAATTAACCCTTGATTACTGAATTGAATGTGGTGGGTGGACTGCTTATTTTGATGCTCGCCCCCTCCTCATATTGGCGGTGAGCTTGGGGTTGGGGAATTGGTGGAATGGGAACCCGCCCTATTTTACATGGTGCCCCCGGCCTAAACCCCCCCCCCCCCCGGGTCGGGGGCACGTAAGAAACAACCCAAGGTCACCAATATCGAGGCTAGCTTTCTATTCCAGATTTATTTATTACCTGAATTTAAATTCCCCAACGAGATTTGAATTCCTGTTTCCGGATGATTGGACCAAGCCCCTAGTTTACTTGTCCAGTGACATAATCACTCTGCTATTGCTCCCTGGAACTGTAATCCGTACATGACAACTCCTGCCAGCGTTTCTTGTCCATTTTCCCAGTTCCAGTCAATGCCCCTCTTGTGCTGGGCTCATGCATTTTGCAATGACAAATAAATTCTCAGCACCATCACATACAACAAGCCTGTTTAATCCATGGGGTGCTCAGCGAATGTGATTTGTTGCCTCGTTTCGCCATAACGCTTGGTGGTTTGTTTTATGACTTGATACCTCCATCACCCACTCCTTTGAAGTGACTCCCTGGGCAACATGTATCAAATCAATGGGATGGAAAATTAGGTGGTTTTCAACTGCTTCACCTTGCGCTTGAGGTCTAGATGGACTTCTCCCCAAGTAGGCTGCTTGAGACTGTAGTTTGTTGGGATAGAATTTTAAGGATGGTGAGCGATTTGCCCCTGCCATCCCGAGAGTTGGTGCCAAGTGCTGACTCTCTAAGCCCCGCTGCTATTTAACGCTTTGAGTGTTGATTGGCAGTGGCTTGGAAGGATGTCCCACCCGTGAGAACTGTCCGCCAAGCAGATTGGCCGACAGCACTTCAGCTCAGCCAGTCCCAGCACCATAGTGGCCAGACGTGGTACTGCAGCACTCCACCTGGGGTGGGTGGGAGCGTGGGGGTGCCAGGGTGGGCGTCAGGAAGTGGATGATTGCGGTGCTGGGTGGGGAAAGGGGAGTGGGAAGGATGAATAGGCCAGGTGGGGAGGAGGTCCCAGAGCTCCGAGTGGCTGGGCAGAAGCACCCCAACTCTGGTGGGGCCTTCAGAGTGAGGCGCCCCATTCCCACCTTTCGCGCCCGAGATGGGGAAAGTGCGGGTGTCACTTTCGCACCCTACCCACACCCGCCAGCCTAAATATTGAGGCAGGGCATGATAAGGCCCCTTAGTGGCCACTTAAATTTCTGCCCTTAAAATGATTCCCTATTTACAGCTACCTTGTGCACATTCGGAACGCTGCCCAAGATTGGAACCCCCCCCCTCCCCCCCCAACCAGGTCTCAGTTACTCAATCATATGATATCACATCATCATTATTCAGCATCAGGGGCTCCTGAGGCTAACCCTTTCCTCTACATTTGCAGCTGGCTGGTGAGACACTCAGCCAGGTTATGGTTGAGGTGGTGGGCAGCACGGTGGCGCAGTGGTTAGCATTGCTGCCTCACGGCGCCGAGGACCCAGGTTCGACCCCGGCTCTGGGTCACTGGCCGTGTGGCGTTTGCACATTCTCCCCGTGTCTGCGAGGGTTTCACCCCCACAACCCAAAGATGCGCAGGCTACGTGGATTGGCCGCGCTAAATTGCCCCTTAATTGGGAAAAAAAGGAATTGGGTACTCTAGATTTTTTTTTTTTTAAATGGTTGAGGTGGTAAAGTGGACAGATATCCCCCCAGTTGCTCTGCCGTGCTAGCTGCCATTGAGGCGGGAAGAGGTTTGGCCATGTTCCGCCATTCCTCAGGCAAATTCCGTCTCAGGTGAGAAGCTTTGAGCATTTCTCCATCGTGGGACAATCTGCAGTGTTACTCAGGCTGCAGACACCATAGAATCACAGGACCAGGCCGAGGATATGCCGAAGTTTATACTCCAAATTGACCTTCTCCAACCTTACTTCGTCGAATGCTGTCAACGCAACCTTCAGTTTCTTTTCCTGTTTCAAAATCAGGGGTCACTTATGTAAGACAGAGATGAGGAAAATCTTTTTCTCTCAGAGGATCGTGAATCTTTAAAACTCTCTTCCTCAAAAGACAGTGGATGCAGAGACTTTGACTATGTTTTACGGCAGAACTTGATAGATACTTGATTAACGAGGGGGCGAAAGGGGTCGGCAAAAATGTGGGGTTGAGTTCACGATCAGATTAGCCACAATCTTATTGAACATAGAACATAGAAAAATACAGCACAGAACAGGCCCTTCGGCCCACGATGTTGTGCCGAACCTTTGTCCTAGATTAATCATAGATTATCATTGAATTTACAGTGCAGAAGGAGGCCATTCGGCCCATTGAGTCTGCACCAGCTCTTGGAAAGAGCACCCTACCCAAACTCAACACCTCCACCCAACACTAAGGGCAATTTTGGACACTAAGGGCAATTTATCATGGCCAATCCACCTAACCTGCACATCTTTGGACTGTGGGAGGAAACCGGAGCACCCGGAGGAAACCCGCAGACACAGGGAGGATGTGCAGACTCCACACAGACAGTGACCCCAAGCCGGAATCGAACCTGGGACCCTGGAGCTGTGAAGCAATTGTGTTATCCACAATGCTACCGTGCTGCCCTTAAGAACAAATAAATCTACACTATATCATTTTACCGTAATCCATGTACCTATCCAATAGCTGCTTGAAGGTCCCTAATGTTTCCGACTCAACTACTTCCACAGGCAGTACATTCCATGCCCCCACTACTCTCTGGGTAAAGAACCTACCTCTGACATCCCCCCATATCTTCCACCATTCACCTTAAATTTATGTCCCCTTGTAATGGTTTGTTCCACCCGGGGAAAAAGTCTCTGACTGTCTACTCTATCTATTCCCCTGATCATCTTATAAACCTCTATCAAGTCGCCCCTGATCCTTCTCCGCTCTAATGAGAAAAGGCCTAGCACCCTCAACCTTTCCTTGTAAGACCTACTCTCCATTCCAGGCAACATCCTGGTACATCTCCTTTGCACCTTTTCCAAAGCTTCCACATCCTTCCTAAAATGGGGCGACCAGAACTGTACACAGTACTCCAAATGTGGCCTTACCAAAGTTTTGTACAGCTGCATCATCACCTCACGGCTCTTAAATTCAATCCCTCTGTCCATCGGCCTTCTTCACAGCTCTATCCACTTGAGTGGCAACTTTCAAAGATGTATGAACATAGACCCCAAGATCTCTCTGCTCCTCCACATTGCCAAGAACTCTACCGTTAACCCTGTATTCCGCATTCATATTTGTCCTTCCAAAATGGACAACCTCACACTTTTCAGGGTTAAACTCCATCTGCCACTTCTCAGCCCAGCTCTGCATCCTATCTATGTCTCTTTGCAGCCGACAACAGCCCTCCTTACTATCCACAACTCCACCAATCTTCGTATCGTCTGCAAATTTACTGACCCGCCCTTCAACTCCCTCATCCAAGTCATTAATGAAAATCACAAACAGCAGAGGACCCAGAACTGATCCCTGCGGCACGCCACTGGTAACTGGGATAGGCTTGAGGGGCCGAGTGGTCTACTCCTGCTCCCAATCCATGTATTTGTATGTGTCATTATCAGCTTCCCCTTAAACGCATCAATACTGTTTGCCTCCAGGACTTACTGCGATTTTGAGTTCCACTTTCGGCCGACCCTCTGGCTGAAGAAGTATCTCCTGAATTCATCATTGATTCAGTGACTACCTTAGATTTACGGCTTCTAGTTTTGGACTCTTACACAATTGAGAACATAGCGGAATCATCCCTGCCCCTTGGAGGTGGAGAAGCACGGTAGCACAAGTGGATAGCACTGTGGCTTAACAGCGCCAGGGTCCCAGGTTCGATTCCCCGCTGGGTCACTGTCTGTGCAGAGTCTGCACATTCTCCCTGTGTCTGCGTGGGTTTCCTTCGGGTGCTCCGGTTTCCTCCCACAGTCCAAAGACGTGCCGGTTAGGTGGATTGGCCATGTGCGCTTAGTGTCCAAAAAGGTTAGGTGGAATTATTGAGTTATGGGGATGGGTGGAAGTGAGGGCTTAAGTGGGTCGAATGGCCTCCTTCTGCACTGTATGTTCTATGTATCTATGTAAGCCAGGGAGGTTTTGGAAGACCTAGTCAGGATGATTCCCAATGCTATCCTGTCTTTGGGGGAGATTCTCAGACTGTGGTTGCCATGGGAATCAGCCACTCGCTTCCTCCAAGGAGGAAGGCTGCTAATCAATGAGTCTGGAGTCCAGCAACAATTAGGAGGCGGACCCTCAACAACAGTGCAGAGGCCATTGGAGCCTCCTCTCAAACCTCCGCTGAGAGGGCTGCAAGGCTGAAGTGCTACAGCCGCAATCGTTTCTCCCCCCACCCGGGTAGCTTCAAAAACTCGGCGACCTTTGCTTTTGGTATTTTTTTAAAACTCATTTTTTGTTATGTGGGCTTCCCTGGCTAGCCGAGCATTAGTTGCCCATCTCTAAAAGCCCTTGAGAAGGTGGTGAGCTGCATGTAGGTACACCCAGTGTGCTGTTAGGAAGGGAGCTCCTGTTGACCCAGCGACAGTGAAGGAGCGGCGATATATTTCCAAGTCAGGATGGTGAGTGACTTGGAGGGGGAACTCCAGGTGGTGGGTTTCGAATTTGCTGCCTTGTCCTTCTAGATGGTAGCGGTCATGGGCTTGGAAGGTGCTGCCTAAGGAGCTTTGATGAGTTCCTGCAGAGCACCTTCTAGATGGTACACACGGCTGCCACTGTGCGCTGGTTCTGCAGCCTCCATTTTGAGATGTTCTTGCGCTCACCTCACTCCCTCAGCAGTGCCCAGCTCTCCTGTGGGTCTGCTGGCTGTCTGGTGCAGGCGCTTTGCAGTCCCACCCAACATCCTGAATTAGGCGCGAAACAGGGAAGTGGCCTGCCAATTGGCCACTTTCTGTTCGGTCATGAGCCCATGTGGAAGGCAGACGCCGGAAGGGTCAGTTCACGGAAATAGCCCTGACCCTTGATTATTTTCTATGTTGGGAAGATTTGGTCCATGTTCTCCATGCTGTGGGTCTGTAAGATGAAATAGGAAATACAGTGCAGAACGAGGCCATTCAGCCCAACCAGTCCATGCCAGAATTTATGCTCCACTTCTGACTCACAGGACCTAGGAGCAGGAGTAAATCATTCAGCCCCTCAAGTCTGCTCAACCTTTTGATAAGGTCATGGCTCATCTGGTTGAGGCGACAACTCCATTTTCCTGTCTGCCACCCATTACTCTTGACTCTCTATCAAAAATCTATCTATCTCAGTCTTGAATAAATTCAATGTCTCGGCCTCCATAGCTTTCTAGGGAAGAGAATTCCACAGACGAATGACCCTCAAAAGGAAAAAATTCTCCTCATCTCCATCTTATTGTCTCCCCTTGTTCCATCTCTCTCACAAGTGGAAACATCCTCCCCATATCCACCCCATCAAATCCCCTGAGGATCTTATCTCTTTTAATGAGATCAGCACCTCTCATTCTTCTAAACTCCAATGGGGGTAGACCCAACCTGTTCAACTTTTCTTCATTAAGGTAAGCCTGTCATCTCAAGATTTAGTTGAGTGAATCTTATCTGAACTGAATCTAATGCAACTATATATTTTTTTCAAATCGGAGATCAGAGCTGAACATTGTACTCCAGATCTCACCAAGGCTCTGTACAGTTGCAGTAAACCTTCCCTTCTTTGACATTCCATTTTCCTTGCAATAATAATTTTTTTAAATTTAAAGTACCCAATTCCTTTTTATCCAAGTAAGGGACAAGTAAGCATGGCCAATCCAACTAACCTGCACATCTTTGGGTTGTGGGGGCGAGACCCAGACAGACACGGGGAGAATGTGCAAACTCCACACGGACAGTGACCCGGGGCCGGGATTGAACCCGGGTCCTCGGCACCGTGAGGAAGCAGTGCTAACCACTCCGCCACTCCTTGCAATAAAAAATAATTTGCCTTCCTGATCACTTGCTGTACCCTGCAATCTATATTTTGGTGATTCCTGTACCAGGACATCCAGATCCCTCTGTACCACTGCGCTCAGCGATCACTCTCTATTGTAATAGTACGTTGCTTTTCCGTTATTCCCATGAAGTGGATGGGGCGGCACATTAGCACTGTTGCTTCACAGGACCAGGGTCTCAAGTTCGATTCCCGGCTTGGGTCACTGTCCGTGCGGAGTCTGCACGTTCTCAGTGTCTGCGTGGGTTTCCTCCGGGTGCTCCCGTTTCCTCCTACAATTCCCGAAAGACGTGCTTGTTAGGTGAATTGGATATTCTGAATTCTCCCTCTGTGTGCCCGAACAGGCGCCGGAATGTGGCAACTAGGGGATTTTCACAGTAACTTCATTGCAGTGTTAATGTCAGCCCACTTGTGACACTAATAAAGATTATTATTATAAGTTCACATTTTCCATCATTATGCTCCAATGTTTTGCCCACTCACTCTTTTCAGACTCTCGGGGCGGGATTCTCTCGGGCCGGGCCGGAGAATTCCCACGACCAGCGCGAATCGCGCCACGCCGCCCCGTCGCCGGCACGCGATTCTCCGCAGAGTGGAGAATCGGCACCATTGGCGCCGGCGTGGTTGGCGCGACGCCGCTCGGGGGGGCGCTCTACGCGGCCAGCCTGCCGATTCTCGGCTCGGGATGGGACGAGCGGCCGTCGTAAAAATGGCGAGCCCCGCCGGTGCCGTCCACACTTGCTCTCAGCCGGCGGGAACTCAGCTGGAAGGGTCGGGGGGGTGGCCCGACCCGGGGGGGGGGGGGGGGGCCTCCGATGTGGCCTCACCCTGTAGTCCTGCGGCATGTTGCGTCGGGGCCGGCGCGTTGAAGGAAGCCACTGCGGATGCGCATTGGCGCCGGTGCCACTGCGCAAGGCGCGGACCCCGCGGCTCCCAGTTCACGCCAGGATCAGCAGCTGGAGCGGCGTGAACTGCTCCAGTGCAGTGCTGGCCCCCTGTAGGGGCCAGAATTTCTGACCCTGAAGCCGTAATGACGCCGTTGAGAAACACCACGGCGTTTCCGACGGCGCCAACACTTAGCCTCAGGATCATAGAATCCCGCCCTCGGTCTCCCCTTGACAACTTACTTGGCCATTTGGTATCAGCCATTTGGTGTCAGCAGCAAGTTTAGCCACATACATTTGGTTCCTTCATCAAAGTCTTTGCAAATAATTGAGGCCCCAGCATTAATCCCTGTGCCACTCCACTAGTTGCAGCTTGTCAGCCCGAAAAAGACTAATTTACCCTCTGCTTCCAGCTGGCAAACCAATCCTTTATCCATGCTAATATGTTACCGCCTCCACCATCCTGTGCAGTAACATTTGATCTGGCACATTGTCAAATGCCTTCCAGAAATCTAAGAATGTGCAAACTCCACATGCACAGTGAGCCGTGGCCGGGATCAAACCCGGGTCCTCGGTGCCGTGAGGCAGCAGTGCTAACTACTGCGCCACCGTGCCGCCAACAGATATAACCTCCTTAATGATGGATTCTAACAATATTCAGCCCCTTGGGGCAGCACCACAGTTAAGTGCAAGGCCCTTTTTATACACTTTTGAGCCAGCAAAACAGAAAATGAACAAACGAAGGATCAAAGGCACACTGTGCCTGAAACAATACTACCAAGGAAATACCAAAATTAAATTAAAGCATCATTTTGAACATTTATTACAGGTGAACTCACAACCTTCAGGCTCTGAAGTGGGTGTGCAACCCACTGAGTCATAGCTGACACAGCGATGAATTCCATTTATACTCTTTTAAGTATATCACTTAATTGAAATTAACTAACCCTAACCACGCTTATAGTTTTATAGACATCATTACTCAGACTCAATTCCAGAAGTATTTAATTAATTGAATTGAAACTGCACCAGGTCGAAGGTGAACACAAGTCCCTGGAGCAGCCGAGTAGGACTCTGGACCACTAGCCGAGTGACATTGCCATGACATCGCCGTCTGCCTCAAAATGTGATTTTGAGCAATAATTATTGGCTCAGGGGTTTCAGGAATTGGATTTAAACTCGCGACCTTTAGACTCTGAGGTGGGAGTGCTGCCCACTGACTCAATGCCGCGATGGGGGATAAGTTTAGTCTCAGGACCTCAGAACAATTAACCCTGTTTCTCATTCCGTAAATGCTGCCAGATCTGCTTTTCTGGCATTTTCTGTTTTTATTACAGGAAGTTCCTTTTATCTTCCTTTGAGTCAATCGCTGAAACAGACTGTTAAATCCGTGGTCGGCAGGTCACCTGGACAATAATAGAAATTACCAAACAAGGTTTATTCCGATACAGCTCCAAATACTCCTCCACTCCCCTGAGGGTCTCCTGCCCTGACTTGCAAACAGGGCGGGGCTTTTAGGCAGCAGGGCCTCTCCTTGTTAAGGGGAGGCCCCTCCCCGTTAAAGGGGAAGTTCGTATTCCCGGGACGTCATGGGAAACTGTATGGTCCTGATCCTGGGACCTCCATTCCCCAAGTCCAGAGCAATGTTCACATCCACTGATAAGTGATCCAGGCCTTTCGACCATTTCGACGTCATTCAGGCGAAGGTCTTGCGGCGTTAGGAGGCATATAGCGGACCGGGGCATGGTGTTTGCGTGACGAGCGTCTGTGCGGTGGTGGCATTGGTGGTGCGGTCAAGAGTGTTGGCGCGGGAGCCTCCGGTTGTGGCAGAATGTCCACATCAGTTTCCGAGTCTGAGCTTGGTGGTCCTTCACCTGGCATCTCAGCAGCCTCAAAAATGACCTCTGGGTCCTCGACAACCGCCGGGGCCAGGGTCGGCAATGGGAAGATGGGTGGCAGCAGTAACAGGGGATGGCAGGGGCAGTTGTGAAGATGACGGAGCTGGGACACCCGAATCAATGGTCGGTACGGCTGACATATCCGGCACTCGGCTTCAGAGATGGTCCACGTGGCAAATAGACTCGCGGCCCTGTATCCATATTTGGTAGGAAACCGTTTTTGCCAACGTGACGCCCGGTATCCAAGCGGCACTGTTGCCGAAGTTCCGGACGTGTACCTTGTCTGCAGAGGCGAGCTCACGCAGTGGCCTGCTGCGGTCCGAGTCCGCCTCGGCTTTGTCCTGAGCATGCCGCGCTTTCCTGCCAATATCCAGAAAAACAATACTCAAAGGAGGCAGTGACCCATCGACATCTTGGCCGGCGCGATTCCCGTTGTGGCATGCGGGTTGTCGGTAGCCGAACAGGAACCTAGCTAAGTGGGTCTCCCAGGATCCCAATGTTGCTTTTTCATTCCTAGCTTAAAGGTTTGCACTGCCCGCTCAGCGAAACCATTCGAAGCTGGGTGGTATGGGGTGGTCCTCATGTGATGGGTCTCATTGGTGGATGCCGCAAATTCTGCATTCCTATCCGATACCAGCACCTCGGGTATGCCATGCGTGCTGAAAATGAGCCAGAGTTTCTCTATAGTGGCCATGACCGTCATTGGCTGTATCTTGAATACCTCCATCCACGTGGAATGGCCAGTGACGAGGATGAGGATCACTGCGCCCTGAAAGGGGCCGGCGAAGTCTATATGGAGGCGGGACCACAGATGGCTTGGCCATTCCCAAGGATGGAGCGGGACAACTTCTGGTGTGCCTGACACTGGACGCAGCGCTGGGACAGCCGCTCGAAGTCTGTGACGATGTAGGCCCACCAGCTGCGAGCTAACATTTTCATCTTGGACACCCCTGGGTGTCCATTGTGGAGGTCCATCGGGAACGTCCATGTTCGATGACCACCACGCGAGTCCGCCAAAGAAGCACTCCGTCCCCTATGCAAAGCTCCTGCATTTTTGTGGTGTATGCCTTCAGGTCCAGCAGGAAGGACCTGCGCTGAGCTCCATATTGCACCATGTGGCGGTACGCGGGATAGCTGAGGATCAGTGTGGGTCCACCCGCGGATGTGGGATGCCATGACCAGTAACGAGTCCACAACGAGGGCGGCAATTATCTATCTGGCCGCCACTGGTGGCCTGGTTGGCAGGGGCAGACGGCTTAATGTATTCGGCGTGGCCCGAAACTGTTCTCCAAAACATAGTCATATACTGCGATGCCCATCGAACGACAGCCAAACTCGCCTTCTCGATCTGAGCATATCGCTTCTCTGCGTCGGCCAATGTTCTTGAGGCGAAGGTGGTGGGACGTTCAGATCCATCGTCTATGGTGTCGGCAAGTACGGACCCGACACCGTACGGAGAAGCGACGCAGGTCAGGAGGAGTGGCCGGGATGGGTCACAGTGGGTTAGCAGTCTTGATGAGGAGAGCTGTTAGCAAAAGCCGCCTGCTGTTCTTGGGCCCACTCCCAGTGTTGTCCCTTCTTTAACAGACAGTGGATGGGGGGGGGGGGGGGGCGGCTAAGGTTGTGGCCAAGTTTGGGCGGAACTTGCCATAATAATTCACCAGGCCCAGAAACAATCAGAGTTCCGTTGAGCCACCTGGCATGGGAGTATGCTGAATTGCCTGGACCTTTTCTTCCAACGGGTGAAAACCATGGCTGTCTACGCGGTAGCCGAGGTACGTTACTTCGGCAGCGTTGAAGACACATTTCTCTCGCCGTAGGCGGAGAGCCGACTTCTTCAAAACGCATCAGCACCTCGGCTGGGTTTTGTAGGTACTCCTGACTGGATGAGCCGGTGATCATGGCGTCGTTGAGGTACACTGCCATGTGAGGTAGACCTGGGATGTGCTCCATTACGGAATCTTCTGGAATATTGCACACACGGAGGAAACCCCAAAGGCAAGCGGGTGTGGATTCATAAAGTGTGGTTAGGGTTACGAGGCGTCAGTTGAAATGAAATGAAATGAAAATCGCTTATTGTCACAAGTAGGCTTCAATGAAGTTACTGTGAAAAGCCCCTCGTCCCAGGACCAACTGGAGGTAAATGTGACTCATGTTGAGTTTCGTAAACGTGCGACCTCCACTGAGCTTCGCGTAAAGATCCTCAATTCTAGGGACCGGATAACGGTCCTGGCAAGACTCACAGTTTATAAAAAAAAATTTAGAGTACCCAATTCATTTTTTCCAATTAAGGGCCAATTTAGCTTGGCCAATCCACCTAGCCTGCACATCTTTATGTTGTGGAGGGGAAACCCATGCAGACACGGGGAGAAGGTACAAACTCCGCACAGATAGTGACCCAGAGCCGGGATCGAACCTAGGACCTCGGTGCCGTGAGCCAGCAGTGCTAACCACTGCGCCACTGTGCAGCCTGGGCAAGACAAACAGTTGACCGTCCTCTTACAGTCACCACACAAATGTACTGATCCATCTGGTTTCATGACCGGGAGGACCGACGCCGCTCAGTCGGAGAATTGCACCAAGCGTATGATGCCCCAATTCTCCATCGGGTCCAATTCAGGGTCGTAAGGTGCACGGGACAGGTCGGGTGCGGACGTAACGCGGTTGAGCTATCGGGTCCACGCTCATTCTGTTGCTAACTTTGGTTGACTCTTAAATGTTGCCCGTTGTATCTTTACTTAATTTGCTCTGTTTCTATAACCTTTGCTCTAGAGTCGCCAGGTATCTTTGTGATACCGCCACGAGGTTTAAGTTCAAGTGCTGATCAATAACTCAACACACCAATTAGTAAGATTCAAATCAAAACACATTTATTATACACAGTAAATCACTACTCATGCATAAACTCTACTTTGTAGACTATTCCCTATCACTAAAAGGCCTATACTTAATTTCGGACTGGCCCACCAGGTCAGGGGAACAAATGGCCTTTTGTTCGGGTTCTGAGTCTGCGGGATTCGAAAGCTGTATGGACTGGTAGCTAGGAGCGCCTATCTCGTAGCGTGCGTTGACTGGAGACTTACTTGGTTGATGCGGCAGCTTAGGCAGTTCACTCTCAAGGGTTGATTCGAGTTGCTGAGTGACCCTGCCAAGAAGACCGATTTGAACTTGGGGGCTCTACTTTATAGACCCCAGGGGCTTTGCGCTGTTCGGGGCGGACCCCGTATCTGGTTCCAAGTGATTGGACTACGTTCCGATCACTTGGATCAATTTCTCCAATACTGGAGTTGTTCCCTGATCGCTGGGCGGTCCCCAGGTGTCCGTTGGCCTTCCTTTGTCTTGGCTCCTGCTGGCGCCGAGGAGTCTGGCTTGGCCTTATTCACCTGAAGTGTATCAATTGTGCCTGGGAATCGCTCATTAGTATGCAGATGGCTGAGAGTTTCAGTGCTGTCTGGGCTTCTGCAAGTTCTAATGCACAGGAGACTTTGCACCTGCTAGTTTTTCCTGGCTTGGCTGAATTTCCCTGTAGTCTTTGCGGATCTCCATTTTAAGTCGGGGAGTGGCCGACCCAGGTGGCTACACTTCGAGCCACAGACCCTTTTGTGGTGCTCAAGCCCTCTTGGAACATCGATGGAAACCTTGTCAGAACTCTGTCAGGGCCACTTGCTGCCAATCTAACCGCAGGTGTCACAACCAGTCACTCCCCAACAAGCTCGGACCCCTCCCGAGGACCACCTCTAGAGGAAGGTCCGCAGATTGTTGACCATACTCAACCACAGCAGTTGAAGTGCCCGCTATTGCCAGTGGTTCCCCCTGTTGGTGCCAACAGGGTCTAAAATGCTCCTTAAAACCTCTTCAGCATTTGGTCATAGAATCATCGAGTTTTACAGCACAGAAAGAGGCCCCTTGGCCCATTGTGTCTATGCCGGCCATCAAACACTTATCTATTCTTATCCCTGATTTCTCTTTGTGTGACTAGAATCAAAGTTATTACCTCTGGGGACAGTTTGCTATGTTATGGGTGCCAGAGAAATACAAGGTGTTGTTGTTCTGTGCCTCTCCCCCAGTGCGGGAGAAGAGCAATAGGTCACTCGGCCTCTTTGAACCTGCTCCAACATTCAGTTAGATCATCGCTGATCTCTTCACCTCTTCCTGCGTTAACCTGTCAGAAATACCTGGAAAAGCAGTGGGACGCTGCCAATCCTTGCTGCTTCTCTCTGAGCTTGCCTACTTGCCCAGTGTTCTCCGGTGGAAGCAATTCTATTTTGCTGTGTGGATGCTGTTAAAATGCAGCCGTACTCCTCAAAATGGTTCCTCAGCGGCCTGATAGCTTATCCATGTGTCCGAGTGACTCGGTGGGTCGTACGCTGGGCTTCTCAGTCGCAAGGTTTCAGATTGAAGGCATGCCCAAGGGCAACATGCAGAGAAGTTGATGCTGAAATTACAGTGCCAGTCCCTACCAGTGACATTCCATTCCCGACGAACCAAGGGAAATATGGGCTTCCCAACTCCGGGGAATTCAAAAAAAGGCACACGGCTTGAATATATTCCATTCATCTGTAGAAAATGTGTTACTGTGTCTAAATATATGTTGTGTCCAGCAAGCACTACTGAGCCACAATAACACAAGAGATAGGAGCAGGGAAGACCATGGGCCTGATCTAGACTAATGGCAACAGAATCCCATAATGAGCGTGTTTCGTCGCCTGTTTCCTTCTGCTCGCAGCGCCGAGAAACACAACGTTATCAAACGCGACTCCAGTTAGATACGGGGCCTCAAAGGGGAACGCGAGGCCGCACTTCGTCCCGTTTCCTGCACTGCAGAGCCCCGCTCACCGCAGCTCCTCAGCGCAGGAAGAAATCGGGACGCCATTTTAAAATGGCGTACCGATCTCTCGAGCTCCCCAACGCGACCCCTGAACTCCCCCGAATCCCAATAAGGGGGCCCTCGGACCCCCTGCACCCCACCTTATGTGCACATGGCACCCCCCCCCCCCCCACAATGTCGGGGATCAGGCCCTTATGGGGTGGGGTGCGGGTGGCTCGATGACCCCTTTATGGGTGAGCTGGGGCATTGGGAGGTCCAGAGGCTGCGGTGAGGGGGTCGAGAAATTGGCGGAGCTCATTGGTGCGGGGAATGGGACTAAGTGCGGCCTTGGTGGGCGTTCCTCTCCGAGGCACAGAAATGACGCAGAGTCCTGTAGTGGGGTCGTTCTCGGGGCTGCCAGCGCCGGGAAACTCCCCGCTAAACGGGCCTGACGCGGGAATGTTTCATTTCCGTTGAATCGTGCCCAGTGTGTACAAAGCAAAAAACAAAAGAATATTTGAAAACAAAATATCTGTTCCTACCCTTTTCTGTCTCACTCTGACATCAACCAATTAATGTTTAGCATTCTCCTTGAACATGACCCCTGCTCTGTGAGGATCCCCTCACTTTAACACAACTTGTTAAAAATCTATTTGATTTGAAAAATGCTTAGGCTCAAAGGGAAGGCCGGCGCATGGATCCATCATTATGGCTGGAGCTGAAACCATTCATTACCCTGCATTATTTAGTGAGCAATTTCGCGACAGGTTCAAGGGGTGAATGAAGACTGAGTGAACCATTTGCTAACCACAATGCCTATGATTTCACACAACCTGCCCTTAGGCTTCAATATATTGTTCAAAAAGTACAATCCCCCCATTGTCCATTGGGAGCCACCATTGTAATGTAATAACGTACTGTTTGAAGACGCCCCGGGTATTGGCCATGGGAAAATCCATGGAATCATTCTGTCCGACCACCATCCTTTTTTTTAAATTTAAAGTACCCAAATTCTTTTTTTTTCCCCAATTAGGGGCAATTTAGAGCAGCCAACCCACCTAACCTGCCATCTTTGGGTTGTGGGGGTGAGACCCACACAAACACTGGGAGAATGTGAAAACTCCACACGGACAGTGACCCGGGGCCAGGATCGAACCCGGGTCCTCGGCTCCGTGAGGCAGCAGTGCTAACCACTGTGCCACCGTGCTGCCCTTTGCAACCACTAGCCTGCTTCTGATTACCCTGAATATCAGTGCAGGCTGAATGATTATCCTGCGATGCTTCTTTTCAATGGGGATGTCCCAATTACTGGGATGAGTGACCTTTCCAAACGTGCGACACAGTGGTTAGCTGTGCTGCCTCACAGCACCAGGGCCCCGGGTTCAATTCCAGCCTTGGGTGACTGCCTGCGTGGAGTTTGCACTTTCTCCCCACGTGTGCGTGGGTTTCCTCCGGGTGCTCCGGCTCTCTCCCACAGTCCATAGATGTGCGGGTTAGGTGGATTGACCATGCTAAACTGCTCCTTAGTGCCCAAAGATCTGCAGGTTAGGTGGGGTTGCGGCGATGGGGCAGGGTGAGCAGGGGAGTGGACCTGGGTGGGGTGCCCTTTAGGAGGGTTGATGCAGGCTCAATGGGCCGAATGGCTTCCTTCTGCACTGTAGGGATTGTATTATATCTATGCTCGGTGGAGTCATCAACAAAGAGGGACTTGAACAATTGGGCATGCTTGGAAATCTAAAAGGAGAGCAGAAAATGTGGGAAATATATCCGGGTTAGTCACCCTGTATTTTCAAGATTGGCTTAAATGAGAGTTGTTCAAATGGTGATTGACCTGCATTCTGTTGTAGAAGAGATGGCCCATATTATATTGACCTCCATTGCAATGAGGATGGAGCAGAAAAGTAGAGAAGTCTGACTGCAACTTTACAGGAGATTGGTGAGGCCACACACGGCGGACTGCGGAGACTTTGGATTTTCTTATTATTCTTATTCCTGCAGTGGGAGGCAATTCAGAGAAGGTCCACTTGGTTTATTCCTGGCATGGAGGGGTTAACTTATGAGGAAAGGTTGAACAGGTTAGGCCTGTACTCTTGGAGTTTAGAAGAATGAGAGGTGATGTTGTTTAAACATAAGATTCTGAGGGGGCTTGGCAAGGGTTAATGCTGGGAGGATGTTTCCTCTTGCGGGGGAATCTAGAACTCGGTGTGGGGCGGGGGGGGGGGTTCACAGTTTCAAAGTTAAGGGTCTCCCTGTTGAGATGACGATCAGGAGCAATTTCTTCTCTGCGATTGGTTGACCTTTGGAATTCTCCATTCCAGAGGGTCGGGGAGACTGGGTCATAGAATGCATTCAAGGCTGAGGTGGACAGATTTCTGCTCTACAAGGGAGTTGAGGGCTGTGTGGGACAAGCAGGAAAGTGGAGTTAAAGTCACATTCAGGTCCGCCATAATCTTATTGACTAGCAGAGCAGATTTGGGGGGACCAAGTGGCCTATTCCTGCTGCTATCCCTTAGTTTTTATGATGTGAAAATCGTTCAGTGCAATGGGCAGCACAGTAGCATTGTGGATAGCACAATTGCTTCACAGCTCCAGAGTCCCAGGTTCGATTCCGGCTTGGGTCACTGTCTGTGCGGAGTCTGCACATCCTCCCCGTGTGTGTGTGGGTTTCCTCCGGGTGCTCCGGTTTCCTCCCACAGTCCAAAGATGTGCAGATTAGGTGGATTGGCCATGGTAAATTGCCCTTCGTGTCCAAAATTGCCCTTGGTGTTGGGTGGGGTTACTGGGTTATAGGGATAGGGTGGAGGTGTGGACCTTGGGTAGGGTGCTCTTTCCAAGAGCCGGTGCAGACTCGATGGGCCGAATGGCCTCCTTCTGCACTGTAAATTGTATGATAATCTATGAATGGATCTTTAATGCAAAGGACCTTCGAGCATCCTACCCCAAGTCCAGCTTGATATTAAATACGCAAATGAAATTCAAATCCTTACTGCCAAATTGTGTCATGATGGAAAGATTCAGGATGTGGTTCCCAACCCTCCCCTGGAGTCTCCAGCAAATTGAAATTCAATCTTCAGGCAACTCTCCTGAGAAAATTCACAGAGGCTTAAAACAAAATTGATATATTTTTCATTACCGTTGAACACCTCCCTTTATTAGTTATAATATTAGCGATAGGAATGCAACATCTTTTGGGCTTGGGAGTCAAGAACTGTCCAATCTGATAACCGAGAGTCTGCTTCCTTTCCGGTTCGTGTGGGACAACCAATCGTGAGAGCGTGGAAGTGGGGCAATCGAAGCAAGGAGATCATGCAAAGAATACATTCAATCAGTTAGTAGCCCTGGTCAGTGGTAAATAATATTAGCCTTCCTGCATGGGTCCTTCTTGGGTTTCTCCATCAAATCCATTCATTCCTTCCTAAACTATTCATCGGCATTAACATTCCACCTGAAGTAAGTCTATTGAACCTGCCACGGTGTGTTTGAAATCTCACTACTTTAAGTTGATGCTTGATTTTCACTGAAACCTCTCGTGGAATCCTAACATCATTAACCTATTGCTCATGCTTCCAGACTATCTTTCAAAGCCAACTGAGGAGATTGAAAGAGAACATGCACAGATTCCTGGACTGGGGAAGGATAGAGTGATAGATTCATTGAGTTTTACAGCACAGAAAGAGGCTCTATGTCCCATCATGTCTGCACTGGCCATCAAACACCTATCTATTCCAATCCGTTTTTCAGCATTCGGTCCATAGCCTTGAATGCTAGGGCATCTCAAGTACTCATCTAAATGTTTCTTAAATGTTGTGAGGATTCCCGCCTCTACCATCCTTTCTGGCAGCGATTCCAGGGGCGAAATTCTCCCCAAACGGCGCGATGTCCGCCGACTGGCGCCCAAAGCGGCGCCAATCAGACGGGCATCACGCCGCCCCAAAGGGCGGAATGCTCCGCATCTTTGGGGGCCGAGCCCCAACACTGAGGGGCTAGGCCGGCGCCGGAGGGATTTACGCCCCGCCAGCTGGCGGAAACGGCGTTTGTTGCCCCGCCAGCTGGCGCGGAAATGACATCTCCGGGCGGCGCATGCGCGGGAGCGTCAGCGGCTGCTGACAGTTTCCCGTGCATGCGCAGTGGGGAGAGTCTCTTCCGCCTCCGCCATGGTGGAGGCCGTTGCAGAGGCGGAAGGGAAAGAGTGCCCCCGCGGCACAGGCCCGCCCGCGGATCGGTGGGCCTCGATCGCGGGCCAGGCCACCGTGGGGGCACCCCCCGGGGTCAGATTTCCCCGCGCCCGCCCCAGGACCCCGGAGCCCGCCCACGCCGCCTTGTCCCGCCGTTCAAAAGGTGGTTTAATCCACGCCGGCGGGACAGGCAATATATCGGCGGGACTTCGGCCCATCCGGGCCGGAGAATCGAGCGGGGGGGCCCGCCAACTGGCGCGGCCCGATTCCCGCCCCCGCCGAATATCCGGTACCGGAGACCTCGGCAACCGGCGGGGGCGGGATTCACGGCGGCCAATGGCCATTCTCCGACCCGCTGGGGGGTCGGAGAATGACGCCCTAGATTCCCACCAGCCTCTGGATGAAACCGATTTTCCTCAAATCCACTCGAAATCTCCTGCTCCTGATCTTAAAGCTATGTCCCCTGGTTATTGACCCCTCTACGAAGGAGACAGGTTTCTTCCTATCTACCCTATCTATGTCCCTCATAATTTTGTACACCTCGATTAGGTATTCCCTCAGCCTTTTCGGCTCTCAGGAAAATAATCCCACTCTATCCAGCCTCCGTTCATAGCTGAAACGCTTCAGCCTAGGTAACACCCAGCTGAGTCTCCTCTGCACCCTCTCTAGCGCAATCACATCCTTCCTATAGATTACCGACCAGAACTGCGCACAGTACTCTAGCTGTGGCCTAACGAGCGTTTTATACAGCTCCATCATAACCTCCCTCTGCTCTTATATTCCATGTCTCAGCTAATAAAGTAAGAAGTCCTACAACACCAGGTTAAAGTCCAACAGGTTTGTTTCGAATCACTAGCTTTCAGAGCGCTGCTCCTTCCTCAGGTGAATGAAGAGGTTTGTTCCAGAAACATATATATAGACAAATTCAAAGATGCCAGACAATGCTTGGAATGCGAGCATTAGTAGGTGATTAAATCTTTACAGATCCAGAGATGGGGTAACCCCAGGTTAAAGAGGTGTGAATTGTGTCAAGCCAGGACAGTTGGTAGGATTTCGCAGGCCAGATGGTGGGGGTTGAATGTAATGCGACATGAATCCCAGGTCCCGTTTGAGGCCGCACTCATGTGTGCGGAACTTGGCTACAAGTTTCTGCTTGGCGATTCTGCGTTGTCGCGCGTCCTGAAGGCCGCCTTGGAGAACGCTTACCCGGAGATCAGAGGCTGAATGCCCTTGACTGCTGAAGTGTTCCCCGACTGTAAGGGAACATTCCTGCCTGGTGATTGACGCGCGATGTCCGTTCCTTCGTTGTTGCAACGTCTGCATGGTCTCGCCAATGTACCACGCTTTGGGACATCCTTTCCTGCAGCGTATGAGGTAGACAACGTTGGCCGAGTTGCACGAGTATGTACCGCGTACCTGGTGGGTGGTGTTCTCACGTGTAATGGTGGTATCCATGTCGATGATCTGGCACGTCTTGCAGAGATTGCCATGGCAGGGTTGTGTGGTGTCGTGGTCACTGTTCTGAAGGCTGGGTAGTTTGCTGCAAACAATGGTTTGTTTGAGGTTGCGTGGTTGCGCGGTTGTTTCACTCAAGTCTCGGCTAATAAAGGCTGATGTGTTATGTACTCTGGGATAACACAGGCTGCAACTGGATGCAGCTTTAACCAAAAGATACTCCAGACCTTGAAGTTAGTTCAATCTGATTTATTGAAACAGGAGCACAGTTAGCACAGTTCTCTATGTGTTCGACTCTCTGCTAACCTAAGTACTGAACCAGACTAGCTCTTAGCCATGTGCTGGAGGTGTGATACTGTACATACACCCTGACTCACTCTATAGATGTTCATCAGTGGAAAGAGGTGGAGTGTGAGTGCCTCGTGCCTTTCATAGTGAGATACCACCCCTGATTTTCCTGCCTGCTCATTGGTCATGTCCTAAATGTTCTCTGTGTTCATTAGCTGCCTGTCTGTATATCATTATCTGTATGTTTGCATATCATGACAAAGGCAAATATCCATATGCCTTCTTAACCACCTTATCTACCTGCCCCGCCTTCAGGGATCAATGGACATGCAGCCCAAGCTCTCTCTGGCCCTCTGTACTTCCGAGCGTCCTACTGTTCATTGTGTATTCCCTTGCCTTGTTAGTCCTCCCATAATGCATTATTGCTCATTTTAGCCTTAGTTTACTTTATTCTTATTCTGTCACCTTTGCTCATGAGTCGCCAGGTATCTTTCTGATACCGCCACGTGGTTCAAGTCCAAGTAATGATTAATAATGCAACACACCGCTTAGTAAGAGTTAAATCAACGCTCATTTATTATATACAGCAATTAATACTTATACAATAATCCTACTTCTAGACTACTACCTACCACTAAAGGCCAATACTTAACTTTGGAAATGGCCCACCAGGTCAGGGAAACAAATGGTCTTTCAAATTAGTTCTGAGCCTGCGGGATTCAAAAGCTGGTACAAGTCGATAGTCAGGAGCGCCTATCTGGTAGCGATCGCTGGAGTAAGACTTACAGTTTTCTTGTAGCAGGGTCTCGAAGGTTACGAGCAGGAAGAGAAGGGTCGAGTTGAACTTGGCCCCTATTCTTATAGTCCCCAGGGGCTTCCCGCCTCTCGGGGCGGACCTCGTACCTGGTTCCAAGTGATTGGACTTGGTCCCAATCACTTGGTTCGATATGCTGCAATAATGGGGCGATCCCTTGATCGGGGGGGGGGGTGGTTGTTTACCTTTCTTTGTGTCAGCTCCTGCTGGCGCCGAAAGGTCTGGGTCGGCTTTCAATTGCTAATTTGTAGCAATTGTTCCCGGGGATGGCTGCTTACTATGCAGATGGCTGGGTTGTTGTGATGTTGATGGCTGCAGGTATCGGTCTGGGCCAACTTCCCCAGAGGTGAATACACTGTTTTACCTGCAGCTGTCCGTTTGAGTCCTGTTGGCTGATTTTCCCATCAGCCTCTTTCGTTCGCCATTTTAAATCGGGGTTTGACCATTCTAATCGGGAATCAGCCATTTTACGTGGCTACAGCTTCACCTCACACTTTTCAGGATTAATTTCCATTTGCTCCTGTTCTGCCCGTCTGAGCGGCCCGTCTGTGTCGCCCTGTAAGCTAAGGTTTTCCTCCTCGCTATTTACCACACCAGCAATTTTTGTGTCATCTGCGAACTTACTGATCACACCACCAGCATTCCCGCCTAGATCATTAATGTGCACTATAAATAGCAAGGGACTCCGTACCGATCCCTGCGGCACACCGCTGGATCACAAACTTCCAGTCACAAAACAATCTTTGGCCATTACCCTCTGCTTCCTGCCACTAAGCCAATTTTAGATCTAATTTGCCAAATTGCCTTGGATTCGATGGGCTGTCGCCTTCTTGATCAGTCTCCAATGCGGGACCTTGTCAAAAGCTGTACTGAAGTCCATATAGACTGCATCAACTGTCCTCACCCACACTCCGAGTCACATTAAATGTTTTAGACATGATCTCCCCTTGCCAAAGCCATGCTGACTATCCTTGATTAATTCCTGCCTCTCCAAGTGGAGATTTATTCTGTCCCTCAGAAATGTTTCCAAATAATTTCCCGACCACTGATGTTAAACTCACTGGCCTGTAATTACCTGGTTCTTCCTTACTGCCTTCCTTGAATAATGGCATCACATTAGCTGTCCTCCAGTCCTCTGGCACCTCTTCTGTGGCCAGAGAGGATCTGATAATTAGTGTCAGAGCTCCTGCAATCTCCTCTCTCACTTCACACACAAACCTGGGATACAGCACATCTGGGCTTGGGGGTTTATCTGCTTATAATCCCATTAAAATCATTAATTCCTCCTCCCTCTCAATGCTAATCTGTTCAATTTATATCTCAGTCCCCTCCTCCCCCCTCTCTTTCCTAGACCTACATCGTCGTTCTCCACAGTAAACACAGATGCAAAATACTTATTTAATACCTCACCTACATCTTTCAGCTCCACACACAGGTTGCCACTTTGATCCTTAATGGGCCCTACTCGTTCCCTGGTTACCCTCTTGCCCTAAATATACTTCTTAAAACACCTTGAGATTCTCCTTTATTTTCCCTGTCAGTGTTTTTTCATGCCCCTTCTTTTCTCTCTTGATTTATTCTTGAAGTACCCTCGTGCACTTTCCTGATGCAATCCTGTATTTCCATCAGCATCAGGGTTCTCTGGCCTTTTTGGTCCCACCCTTTATCTTTACAAGAACATGCTGGCCCGGGACTCTCTCTATTTCCTTCGTGAATGACTTCCACTGCTCTCATGTCGATCTTCCTACAAGTAGCTGCTCCCAGTCCAATTTGGCCAGATACTGCCCTATCTTATCAAAATCGGCTTCCTCCAATTCAGAAACCTTCCGGTCCATCTTTGTCCTTTTCCATAACTATCTTAAAGCTTACCAAGTTATAGTCACTATCACCATAATGCCCCCCGACCCCCGTTAACACCTCTACCACCTGCCCGGCTTCATTCCCTAAAATTACGTCAAGGTACCGCCCCCTCTCTTGTAGGATGTCCTGTGTCCTGGCTCAAACCGCTCTCCTGGATGCACTTTAAGAATTCTGCCCCCTCTAAGGCTTTCCCACTTCACCTATCCCAATTAGCACTGTTGCTTCACAGCACCAGGGACCTGGTTTCGATTCCCGGCTTGGGTGACTGCCTGCGAGGAGTCTGCACGTTCCCCCTGTGTCCGCATGGGTTTCCTCCGGGAGCTCCGGTTTCCTCCCACAGTCCACAGATGTGCAGGTTAGGTGGACTGGCCGTGCTAAATTGCCCCTGGTGCCCAAAAAGATTAGGTGGGATGACTGGGTTCCGTGCATATGGTGGCGGTGTGGGCTTAAGTAGGGTGCTCTTTCCAAGGGCTGGTGCAGACCTATTGGGTCGAATTGCCTGCATCTGCACTGTAAATTCCATGTAAATTCTATGTAAATATTGGGGAAGCTGAATTCCCCTACTATTATTATCCTATTATTTTACACTTCTCTGAGATGTGTCTTCTATCTGCTCTTTTAACTCTTCCTGAGTTTGTGGGCCTATTGTTTACTGCCAGCAACGTGAGTGCCCCTTTTAGACCCACCCAAATGGTCTTAATTGAAGAGCCTATTAAAATATCATCCCTCGGCTGTGCCGAGGGAGGTCGCACGTACGGCAGCTCCCGCCAGGAACGGACTTTTGGGCTCTTTAGAGGGGCCCCAACGGCAATTGTTCGACGGCTCCCAATGTGGGAAGGTGACAGTAAGGTTCCCCCTGCACTGTATGGATTGGACCAGGAGTGGAGCGTCTAAGAAAGTGATTTTGGTGCAGCGGAAAGTGCGAGGGAGGAGATGCAAGATGGCGGCGGTGAAAACCGAGGCCAATGATCGTGCACCTTCTCAGCAGAGATGCCCACTCCAGTTTTGGAAGGCTGAGGATGATGGAGCTTTCATACTTCTCCCATGTGTACACCCGGATTGAATTTTTTGTGATGGACAAGGCGGTGCTGGCTGGGGTGGCCAATTCGGGATATTCGACGATCTTGGTCTCTGACCGCGCGCCGCATTGGGTGGGTTCGCGGGTGGTTCAGGGGAGACCCAACGGCCGCAGTGGGGGTTAGATGTGGGGCTGTTGGCGGATGAGGGGGTGCGTGAACGGGTGAGGGCTGCCATTGAGGGCCCTGTGGAGTTGAATGACACGGGGGGGGGGGGGGGGGGGGTCATTGCCGCCAGTCTGTGGGAGGCACTCAAGGCTGTAGTCGGGGGGGGGAATTCATTTAAATTCGGGTGCACAGGGAGAGGGAGGAGGGGGCAAGGCTGGTAGACGGGATTCTGCGGGTGGATCTGAGGAACTCGGTCATGCGCGGAGGAGGGGCTGTTGGGGAGATGATGTGTTAAATAAGTTGGTTCAACGTTGACTGCAACTGGATGCAGTGAAACTAGAAACAGGCTTCTGACACAGGAGATGGTCCAACACTGTTTTATTGAACTTCCTGATTGCTGTACATAGTCTGCTGTGAGTTGACTCTCTATCAATCTAACTGATAACCTCCTACTGGCTTGACCAGACTAACGCTCTACCTCATGGTGATAGTGCTCACTGGCTTGTGCACTCTTACTATCTCAGTAGCTGTGTCCTGCAGAGAGAGGGAGAGTCTTATTGCCCTGTGTGCTTTATAGTGGTGGTGTCCTGTCTGGTGATTGGTTGTTCTGTGTCGTGTGTGTTCATTGGTTATCCTGTGTGTCAATCACTGCCTGTCTGCATCTCATTATATACATGAGTGGATATTATGACAGGAGAGACAGAGGCTTCAGATGGAGTTTGGATTAGTGTCCACGGGGAAGGCAGTACGGCAGTTGTGGAGAGCCAGTGGAGCAGTGTATGAGTATGGGGAGGGGGCGAATATGATGCTAGCCCGTCAGTTGAGGAAACAGGCAGCGGCGAGGGTGATTGGTTGGGTGAGGGACGAGAGGGGTAAAGCGATGATGGACCCGGAGGGGGCGAATGGGGCATTTGAAGTCGTCTATAGGAAGTTGCATGAGTCGGAGCCCCCAACGGGGGACGAGAGGATGCGGAGGTTCCTGGATGTGTTTTCCTTCTGATATTTTGCGTATATATGTAAAAATCCTTGAATAAAAATATTTTTGAAAAAGTAAATGACAAAAGGAATAGTGGGTGGTAAGGGAAACTGGGGAAATAAGAGGCTTATGAAGGACATTAAGTTGTAGTGCTTCCAGGGTCAGACTTAGATGAAGCTTTGCATGGAATGATACAAGAATAATATTACGAGGCATTTTATAGTTGGCCCATTCTTTCATTGAAAGTTACGGCTTATGAAGCAGGACGAGAACCTGAGGAGGTGCAGAAAGAATTTGTGGGGAATGTGTGTTAATGCGGTAATACAGTGACATTTCCACTGAAATCACCCCGACTAATCCTAAACCTTCTCTGGATTGCTAAGCATCTCCTCCAATGATCTCTGCAAGGTTCTGATGCATGGTATTCTAACGGGGAAATTTGAACCTGCACTGAACCTGATGTAGATTATAAACAGATTTGCTATCAAAGACTTGCCGTTCCTCATTACATTGATGAGGAAAGAAAATCATTGTTAGTCTCACAAAGCCCTCTCGAGCCCTGTGCTATTTCTCTCCCTGGTTGAGTCCCTGTTGGCCCCACGTTAACAGGGCCGGGTGTTCCAAGGCAGGGCTGAGAGCGCTGGAACGTGTAGCGTAAGGCGAGCAAATCAAATCTCCCTGGCTGGCCGCCAGCTCTGTGAATGTTCAACCCCTGGGCCATGGGGATTTCTCAACCATTGCATAGAAAATGATTTTACCAGGATCTGATTTCTTTTTCCCGCATCCAACTCATTTTTTAAATGTTTCTTTTGGCCATTCATTTCTTTTTTTCCTGCCTCTTCGCGCATCCCCTCTCATTCTTGCTGCTGTATTGATTTCGCCCTCTAAGCCATTCCCTTGCCCGATTGATTGCTCTTCGCCCTCAAGACTGGGCTGCGGAGTGTCGTCAGGCGGTCCTGCTGTTGGCGACTTGCAGCCAGAGACCGAACCAGGCCGCTCACGTCATCGCGCCGTTCCATTTGACCCTGCGCTGACCTTTCGAACCCGCAACGCAGAGGCTAGCGCTGCTAGGTAAAAGTAAAATCTCGCAGAGGTTGAAAATCTGAAACAAAAGCGGGAAATTCCGGGAATGCTCAGCAGGTCCGGCAGCATCGGCGGAGAGAAAAACAGCTGATGGGCGGGTCTCTCAAATGCTGTCGTTTCCCGTGTTTTCCCGTGGCAGGGCTGGCCCATCATTGGCCAGCGGCGGAATCGTCCAGTCCTGCTAACGTCACCGCCGTTTTGTGTGGCTCGCCCGCCCCGCCAACGGGGAACCCGCAGTGGGTGGGGGTTACCTGCGGCGGGAACGGAAAATAGGCATTTCAGCCCCTTGCGCCAGCTCCGCCATTCAATGCGATCATGGCTGATCTCCTCTCAGCCTCAACTCCACTTTCCTGCCCGCTCTCCATAACTCTCCAACCCATTACCAATTCAAAATCTGTCTAACTCCTTAAATTTACTCAATGTCCCAGCATCCACCGCAATCTGGGGGAGTGAATTCCACAGATTCACAACCCTTTGAAAGGAGTAATTGCTCCTCATCTCTGTTACAAGTCTGTTTTATAGCCTAAAACTATGACCTCTTGTTCTAGATTGCCACTTAAGATGAAGCATCCGCTCTATGTCTACTTTGTCAATACCTTTTATCATCTTATATATCTCAATTAACATCTCCTCTCATTCTTCTAAATGTTCTAAAGGCATTGTGACAAGCACATGGGATAGGGTGGGTATAGATACGGCTCAAGGAAATGCTGAGGGTTTTGGCAAAGGTTGTGTGGTGTTTGGTATCATGGTATTAGGCCACACTTGGAGTATAGCGTTCAATTCTGGTCGCCACACTACCAGAAGGATGTGGAGGCTTTAGAGAGGGTGCAGAAGAGATTTACCAGGATGTTGCCAGGTATGGAGGGCATTATCTCTGAGGAGCGGTTGAATAAACTCGGTTTGTTCTCACTGGAACGACGGAGGTTGAGGGGCGACCTGATAGAGGTCTACAAAATTATGAGGGGCATAGACAGAGTGGAGAGTCAGAGGCTTTTCCCCAGGGTAGAGGGGTCAATTACTAGGGGGCATAGGTTTAAGGTGCGAGGGGCAAGGTTTAGAGTAAATGTACGAGGCAAGTTTTTTACGCAGAGGGTAGTGGGTGCCTGGAACCCACTACCAGAGGAGGTGGTGGAAGCAAGGACGATAGTGACATTTGAGGGGCATCTTGACAAATACATGAATAGGATGGGAATAGAGGGTTACGGACCCAGGAAGTGTAGAAGATTGTAGTTTAGTCGGGCAGCATGGTCGGCACGGGCTTGGAGGGCCGAAGGGCCTGTTCCTGTGCTGTACTTTTCTTTGTTCTTTATTCTATGACCGGTGCAGGCTTGGAGGGCCGAAGGGCCTGTTCCTGTGCTGTACTTTTCTTTGTTCTTTGTTCTATGACCGGTGCAGGCTTGGAGGGCCGAAGGGCCTGTTCCTATGCTGCATTGTTCTTTGTTCTCTTTGAGAGAGTATAGGCCTAAACTGCTCAATCTCTCTTCGTAAACCAAGCCCCTCGGGCTGGATTCTCCGTCGGCAGGATGCTCCTTTTTGCCGGCAGCCCGGGGGTTTCCCGACGGCGTGGGGCTGCCCCACAATGGGAAACCCCATTGACCGGCCGGCGTAACAGAGCATCCCGCCGGCGGGGTGAACCAGAAATGTGGCGCGGAGGGGCGTAGAATCCAGCCCCTCATCTCTGGAATCAATCCGGTGAACCTCCTCTGAACTGCCTCCAATGTAACTACATCCCTCCTCAAATAAGGGGACCAAAACTGTACACAGTGCTCCAGGTGCGATCTCACCAATTCATTGTACAGTTGTAGCAACACTTCTCTACTTTTATACTCGATCCCTTTAGCTAGAAAGGCCAAAATTCCATTTGTCTTTTTTACCTGCTGTACCTGCATACTAGTTTTCTGAGATTCATGCACAAGGACACCCAGATCCCTCTGCACCGAAACACTCTGACGTTTTTCTCCATTTAGATCATAAGTTGCCTTTTCAATTTTCGGAGGGTTTGGTGTTGTAAACTGCATTCCGGCCAATGAAATATTTCTGAAGTGGTGATGCTTGCTGTTGTGTTCCCTTCATCACTAACACTCCACTCTCACAGTGCCACCTGTTTCCACCCCTGTCTCAGCCCACCTGTTGCTGAAAACCTTCATCCACAATTTCCTAATCTCCACACCAGTCTATTCCATGTTCTCCCATCTGTCCTCCCTTCATCCAGCCGCCCGAAACGTCAATTCATCTGGAACTCTGCAGCCCATTCCTTCTGTGCCGTCGACCCAGCACGGTGGTGTTGACTAACCTATTCATTCCTCTACTCCTCGATTTGACAATTCCTAGCCTCACATGTAAGACCCTCCAAGGCCTTGGCCCTCACTTGCTCCATACCTTCTCCCAGCCCCAAAACCTTCTGGCAATTCTTCCGTTTCTCCACCTCTGGCCACTCGTCCATCCCTCACTTTCTTCATAACACCATTGGTGACTGTACCTTTAGGTGTCTTTGCCCTGAACCCTGGGACCCCTTCTCTACACCTGCCTTCTCTCCCTAAGACTTTTTGTAAAATCTATCTGTGTTTTGGTCAAATGTTCTGACGTCTCCTTCTTTGGTTCATTATCGCTTTTTTCTTAACCTGATTACCCTCCTGTGAATCACATTGGGATGTTAATGGCGCTATATAAATGCGTCACATTTCACCTGACATCCACAGCTGAACCCCACTTGCTATGAGGTAGGTGTCTTACCTGTCCACAGGACATTTCAAAACATTGCCCAACCAATGGATTTGAAGCAGAGTCATTGTTACTGAGGCAAAAAATGTGTATTTATCATCAAGCGAGAGCTAGGTTAACCTAGGACTGGGGTGGGCACAGTAAGAAGTCTGACAACTGCACTGTATGTTCTATGTATCTATGTATGTAACACCAGGTTAAAGGCCAACAGGTTTGTTTCGAATCACTAGCTTTCGGAGCACAGCTCCTTCCTCAGGGGAATGAAGAGGTGGATTCCAGAAACAGATATATAGACAAAGTCAATGATGCAAGACGATACTTTGAATGTGAGTCTTTGCAGGTAATTAAGTCTTTACAGGTCCAGACAGTGCGACTGGAGAGAGGGATAATCACAGGTTAAAGAGGTGTGAATTGTCTCAAGCCAGGACAGTTGGTAGGATATTGCAAGCCCAGGCCAGATGGTGGGGGTGAATGTAATGCAACATGAATCCAAGGTCCCGGCTGAGGCCGTACTCATGTGTGCAGGATTTTTACGTTGTACACTCTCACCAGCCCAAGATTGCTGAGGTTCAATTATGTAATTAAATAGGAATTTATGCTACAAATAGGCTCCATTTGAATCCCATTCATGCCTGGGCCACGATTCTCAAATAGCCATTCCTGTCGCCCAATGACCCTGTGTCGTTCATTTATGTTTCAAATTTCCATGTACTTCCCTTTTGCGGATTTTGGACGAAGGAAAGAGGCGGCTAATTCTGCAGTGAAATGCTCACCTCCTGACTCCCCAAGGCCCGTCCACCATCCGCAAGGTACAAGTCTGGAGGATAACACAATACTCTCCACTTGCCTGGATGGGTGCAGCTCCAACAACACTCGAGAAGCTCAACACTACCCAGGACTAAGCAGCCCCGCTTGAGCGGCACCGCATCTGCCACATTAAACATTCGCCTTGACCCCGAGGACTGCCTGAGAAGAGAGACATTGAACACTCAGCACCTTCGCTCCCAACACAAAATGGCAGCAGTGTGCACTATTTACAAGATGGCTGCAACAACGCGACAAGCGTTATAGGTACAAGTTATAGGCACCAACGATATAGGTCAAAAACGGGATGAGGTCCTACAACCAGAATTTAGGGAGTTAGGAGATAAGTTTAAAAAGTAGGACCTCAAAGGTAGTAATCTCAGGATTGCTACCAGTGCCACGAGACAGTCAGAGTAGAAATTCAAGAATAGTCAGAATGAATACGTGGCTTCAGAGATGGTGCAGGAGGGAGGGGGTTCAGATTTTTGGGACATTGGAACCGGTTCTGGGGGCGGTGGGACCATTACAAATTGGATGGTGTACACCTGGGCAGGACTGGCACCGAGGGGGTGCTTTTGCTAACACTGTTGGGAGGTTTTAAACTAATGTGGCAGGGGGCTGGGAACCAGATTAGGAAGTTAGAGGTCAGTAAAAAGGCAGCAACTAAAGCCAGTAAGGTACTAGATAATAAACTCAATGTGACTAAGGGGAAGAGTAGACAGGAAAGAGATGATGAACGCAAAGGGACAGGTGGTCTGAAGTGCATTTGTTTTAATGCGAAAAGTGTAGCAGGTGAGGCAGATGAATTTAGGGCTTGGATTAGTACTTGGGAATATGATGTTATTGGTATTACTGAGATTTGGTTGAGGGAAGGGCAAGACTGGCAACTAAATATCCCAGGATATAGATGCTTCAGGAGGGATAGAGACGGAGGTAAAAGGGGTGGAGGAGTTGCATTACTGGTCAGAGATGATATCACAGCTCTGATTAAGGAGAGCACGATGGAGGATTCGAGCACTGAGGCAATATGGGTAGAGCTACAAAATAGAAAGGGTGCAGTAACATTGTTGGGACTTTACTACAGGCCTCCCAAAAGCGAGCATGAAGTAGAGTTACAAATATGTAGACAGATTATAGAAAAATGTAGGAGCAATAGGGTGGTCGTGATGGGAGATTTTAACTTCCCCAACATTGAATGGGACTCATGTAGTGTTGGAGGCGTAGATGGAGCAGAATTGGTAAGGAGCATCCAGGAGAGTTTTTTAGAGCAGTATGTAAACAGTCCAACTCAGGAGGGGCCATACGGACCTGGTAATGGGGAATGATCCCGGCCAGGTGGTTGAAGTTTCAGTCGGTGATTACTTTGGGAATAGCGATCACAATTCCATACGTTTTAGAATACTCATGGACAAAGACGAGAGTGGTCCTAAAGGAAGAGTGCTAAATTGGGGAAAGGCCAAGTATAACAAAATTCGGCAGGAGCTAGGGAATGTGGATTGGGAGCAGCTGTTTAAGGGTAAATCCACATTTGAAATGTGGGAGTCTTTTAAGGAAAGGTTGATTAGAGTGCAGGACAGACATGTCCCTGTGAAAATGAGGAATAGAAATGGCAAGATTAGGGAACCATGGATGACGGGTGGAATTGTGAGACTAGCTAAGATGAAAAAGGAAGCATACATAAGATCTAGGCAACTTAAAACTGATGAAGCTTTGGAGGAATATCGGGAAAGTAGGACAAATCTCAAACGCGCAATAAAGAGGGCTAAATGGGACTTCCGGTTGCGGCGATGCACTGCTAAGCCGCACGTTTCGGCAGCTCCCGTTCTAACGGACTTTTGGGCTCTTTTCGGGAGCCCCAACGGAAATTTTTTCAGACCAAACCCAGTGTGGGGTGACGAAGGAAGGTGCCCCCCCCACGGGTGTGTATGGAAAAGACCAGTGGCAGTGGCCAGATTGCGAAGGATCCTTTGGAGCAGCAGAGACGAGAAGGAAGAAGCAAGATGGCAGCGGATGGAGCCCAGACGACATGGGGCCCGGACCAGCAGGAATTCCTCCGACGGTGTGTGGAGGAACTAAAGAAGGAGGTGCTGGCGCCGATGTTATTGGCAATCGAGGGGCTGAAGGAAACACAAACGGTCCAGGCGACAGAGCTCTGTTGAGTGAAGGCAAAGGCAGCCGAAAACGAGGATGAGATACAGGGCCTTGTGGTAAAAACGGAGATGCATGAGGTGCTACATAAGAGGTGTATCGAAAGGCTCGAAGCCCTGGAGAACAGTTCGAGGAGGAAGAACCTCCGGATTCTAGGTCTCCCCGAAGAAACGGAGGGAGCTGACGTTGGGGCTTATGTGAGCACGATGCTCCATACGCTAATGGGAGCTGAGGCCCCCTCGGGCCCCCTGTAGGTGGAAGGGACTCACCGGGTCCTTGTGAGAAGACCAAAGGCTGGAGAACTACCAAGGGCGATAGTGGTGAGATTCCACCGCTTCACGGACAGAGAGGCTGTCTTGAGCTGGGCCAAGAAGGTACGGAGTAGCAGGTGAGAGAATGCGGTGATACGAGTGTATCAGGCCTGGAGCGCGGAGGTGGCGAGAAGGAGGGCGAGCTTCAATCGGGCCAAGGCGGTGCTTCACAGGAATAAAATCAAATTTGGGATGCTGCAGCCGGCGCGACTGTGGGTCACGCATCAGGGCAAGCACTACTACTTCGAAACGCCGGATGAGGCATGGACCTTCATCCAAGAAGAGAAACTGGACTAGAACTGAGAGACTGATGTTGGGGGGAAAAAACGAGGTTGTGGTACAGAAGTGTAAATTGGGGAATGGGAGGTTTATAGTATTGAAACGATAGATGGGGAATTTCTCTCCTCTAGATGGGGGGACACGGAGAAATGTGGGCGCTGGTGGAAAAAGGGACTGAGAGGGGGGATGGGGAATGAGGGAGCTGCGCCATAAGGGGCGGGGCCGATAGGAAAGCGCAGGGTTTTTTCCCCGCGCTATGAAGATGATGGCGGGAAGATAGGCGCAGGAAGGAAGAGAGTTCCACACGCGGGGGGTCAAAGAGAGAACGGGGGAAGCCGGGGTCAGTTAGAGTTAGCTGACTTTCGGCAGCATCATGGGGGGAGTAACCATGCTAAATGGGGATCGAGCGGGGGGGACGGGACTAACTGGGTTGCTGCTGCTGAGAGCAAGGGGGAGATAGCAAGAGAAGAGGTGGTCGGGACGGGAAGGCGCCGCCTGGGGGAGGAGTGGGTGCGCGGGACCCGGACGGGGGGCTGGCCTAGAATAGGGGATGGCTAGTCGGCGGGAGGGGGGGGGCAATCCGGCTGATCACGTGGGGGGGCCCAATCCGGCTGATCACGTGGAATGTGAGAGGCCTGAATGGGCCGATTAAGAGGGCCCGGGTGTTTGCGCACTTAAAAAGACTGAAGGCGGACGTAGGGGACGTAGTCATGCTTCAGGTGACTCATCTGAAGGTGGTGGATCAGGTTAGGCTAAGGAAAGGATGGGTGGGACAGGTGTTCCACTCAGGGTTGGACGCGAAAAATAGGGGGGTGGCGATACTGGTGGGGAAACGGGTGTCGTCCGAGGCTAGGAATATAGTGGTGGATAACGGGGGTAGATACGTGATGGTGAGTGGTAGATTGCACGGAAAGGAGGTCGTGCTGGTAAATGTATATGCCCCGAACTGGGATGACGCGGGATTTATGAAGCGGATGCTGGGACGTATCCCGGACCTGGAGGTGGGAAGCCTGGTAATGGGGGAGGGGACTTCAATACTGTGCTGGATCCAGGGCTAGACCGGTCTAGATCCAGGACCGAAAGAAGGCCGGCAGCGGCCAAGGTGCTTGGGGGTTCATGGAACAAATGGGGGGAGTGGATCCGTGGAGATTTGCTAGGCCGTTGGCCAAAGAGTTCTCCTTTTTCTCCCATGTCCACAAGGTATACTCCCGGATAGATTTCTTTGTTTTGAGCAGGGCACTGATCTCGAAGGTAGCAGGAACGGAGTACTCGGCCATAGCCGTTTCAGACCATGCCCCGCACTGGGTAGAACTGGAATTAGGCGAGGAGAGGGAGCAGCGCCCACTCTGGCGACTGGATGTGGGACTATTGGCGGATGAGGGGGTCTGTGGAAGGGTGCGGGGATGTATTGAGAAATACCTGGGGGTCAATGACGATGGCGAGGTCCAGGTGGGGGTAGTACGGGAAGCGCTGAAGGCGGTGGTTAGGGGAGAGTTGATCTCCATTAGAGCTCACAAGGAGAAACAAGAGGGCAAAGAAAGGGAGAGATTAGTGGGGGAGATTTTGAGGGTGGATAAAAGATATGCGGAGGCCCGGGACGAAGGACTATATAGAGAGAGGCAAAGACTTCAGATGGAGTTTGACCTGCTGACCACAGGAAAGGCAGAGGCACAGTGGAGGAAGGCACAGGGGATGAGATATGAGTATGGGGAAAAGGCGAGCCGGCTGCTGGCCCACCAACCTCACAAGAGGATAGTAGCGAGGGAGATAGGGGGAGTTAGGGATGAAACGGGAACTACGGAGCGGAGAGCAGGGAAGTTAAATGAGGTGTTTAAGACCTTTTATGAGAGGCTATATAAGTCCCAACCCCCGGAGGGAAAAGAGGGAATGCAACAGTTTCTGGACCAACTAAGGTTCCCGAGGGTGGAGGAGCAGGAGGTGGCAGGTCTGGGGGCACCAATTGAGGTGGATGAGGTGACTAAAGGACTGGGGAACATGCAAGCAGGGAAGGCCCCAGGACCAGACAGGTTCCCGGTGGAATTCTACAGGAAATATGTGGACTTGTTGGCCCCGCTGCTGGCAAGAACCTTTAACGAGGCCAGAGAAGGGGGGATTCTACCCCCGACAATGTCGGAGGCGACGATATCACTAATCCTGAAGCGGGATAAAGATCCGCTGCAATGCGGGGAGTTTGCGAGCCTGGGAGCGCTGGAGGAAAAGTATGAGTTGCCCCCAGGGAACAATTTCAGATACGTGCAAGTGAGGGCGTTTACGAGGCAACAGGTGAGGGAATTTCCGCTGCTCCCGACACAGGGGATCCAAGATAGAGTGATTTCCGGGGTATGGGTCGGGAAGGGCAAAGTGTCCGAAATATATCAGGAGATGAGATATAGCGATATTTGGGGTAGCGGAAGAGCCGCGAGTGCAGGAGGCGAAAGAGGCCGATATTTTGACCTTTGCGTCCCTAATAGCCCGGCGAAGGATCTTACTCATGTGGAAGGAAGCAAACCCCCCCCCCCCCGCGGTGTGGAGGCCTGGATAAGCGATATGGCACGGTTCATAAAACTAGAACGAATGAAATTTGCGTTGAGAGGATCGGCTCAGGGGTTCTCCAGGCGGTGGCAACCGTTCCTTGACTATCTCGCGGAACGTTAAGGGAAAATAGTTCGTCAGCAGCAGCCCGGTTTGGGGGGGGGGGGGGGGGCGGTGCAGAGGGAGCACTATTTTCTGTTACTTTGTTAGTTCACTATATTATTTAAATAATGTTATTTATCAGTTACTGGACTATTTTTATGTTGATTTGTAAAATGGAAAAATTCTGTTTGAAAACTTTAATAAAATATATTTTTTTTAAAAAGAGGGCTAAAAGGAGTCATGAAATATCTTTGGCTAACAAGGTTAAGGAAAATCCCAAAGCCTTTTATTTGCATATAAGAAGCAAGAGGGTAACTTGAGAAAGGATTGGCCCATCAAAGACAAAAGAGGAAAATTTATGCGTGGAGTCAGAGGAAATGGGTGAGATTCTTAATGAGTACTTTGCATTGGTACTCACCAAGGAGAGGGACATGACGGATGTTGAGGCTAGGGGTGGATGTTTAAATACTCTAGGTCAAGTCGGCATAAGGAAGGGGGAAGTTTTAGGTATTCTAAAAGGCATTAAGGTGGACAAGTCCCCAGGTCCGGATGGGATCTATCCCATGTTACTGAGGGAAATGAAGGACGAAATAGCTGGGGCCTTAACAGATATCTTTGCAGCATCCTTGAGCACGGGTGAGGTCCCGGAGGACTGGAGAATTACTAATGTTGTCCCTTTGTTTAAGAAGGGTAGCAGAGATAATCCAGGGAATTATAGACCTGTGAGCTTGACGTCAGTGGTAGGCAAACTGTTGGAGAAGATACTGAGGGATAGGATCTATTCACATTTGGAAGAAAATAGACTTATCAGTGATAGGCAGCATGGTTTTGTGCAGGGAAGGTCATGTCTTACAAACCTAATAGAATTCTTTGAGGAAGTGACAAAGTTAATTGATGAGGGAAGGGCTGTAGATGTCATATACATGGACTTCAGTGAGGCATTTGATAAAGTTTCCCATGGCAGGTTGATGAAAAAAGTGAAGACGCATGGGGTTCACTGTGTACTAGCTAGATGGATAAAGAACTGGCTGGGCAACAGGAGACAGCGACTAGTGGTGGAAGGGAGTGTCTCAAAATGGAGAAAGGTGACTAGTGGTGTTCCACAGGGATCCGTGCTCGGACCACTGTTGTTTGTGATATACATAAATGATCTAGACGAAGGTATAGGTGGTCTGATTAGCAAGTTTGCAGATTATACTAAGATTGGTGGAGTTGCAGATTGCGAGGAGGACTGTCAGAGAATACAGCAAAATATAGATAGATTGGAGAGTTGGGCAGAGAAATGGCAGATGGAGTTCAATCCAGACAAATGCGAGGAGATGCATTTTGGAAGATCGAATTCAAGAGCGGACTATAAGGTCAATGGAAGAGTCCTGGGGAAAATTGATGTACAGAGAGATCTGGGAGTTCAGGTCCATTGTACCCTGAAGGTGGCAACGAAGGTCGATAGAGTGGTCAAGAAGGCATACAGCATGCTTGCCTTCATCGGACGGGGTATTGAGTACAAGAGTCGGCAGGTCATGTTACAGTTGTATAGGACTTTGGTTAGGCCACATTTGGAATACTGCGTGCAGTTCTGGTCGCCACATTACCAGAAGGATGTGGATGCTTTAGAGAGGGTGCAGAGGAGGTTCACCAGGATGTTGCCTGGAATGGAGGGTGCTAGCTATGAAGAAAGATTGAGTAGATTAGGATTGTTTTCGTTGGAAAGAAGGAGGTTGAGGGGGACCTGATTGAGGTCTACAAAATTATGAGAGGTATGGACAGGGTGGATAGCAACAAGCTTTTTCCAAGAGTGGGGGTGTCAATTACAAGGGTTCACGATTTCAAGGTGAGAGGAGGAAAGTTTAAGGGAGATGTGCGTGGAAAGTTTTTTACGCAGAGGGTGGTAGGTGCCTGGAACGCTTTGCCAGCAGAGCGTTTTTACGCAGAGGTGGTAGAGGCGGGCACGATAGCATCATTCAAGATGCATCTAGACAGATACATGAATGGGCAGGGAACAGAGGGAAGCAGATCCTTGGAAAATAGGCGACAGGTTTAGATAAAGGATCTGGATCGGCGCAGGCTGGGAGGGCTGAAGGACCTGTTCCTGTACTGTAATTTTCTTTGTTCTTTGTTCTAAGCCTCCTTCAACAGCACCCACAAACCCGTGACCTCCAAAACCTAGAAGGTCCAGGGCAGCAGATACATGGGAACACCATCCCTGCTCGCATGTTTCCCTCCAAGTCACACACTATTCTGACTTGGAACTACATTGCCGTTCCTTCACTGTCACTGGTTTAGAAACTTGGTCTCCTCCCTAACACCACCCTGGGTATACCTACACCAGGAGTACTCCAGAGGTTCATGAAGGTGGATTCACCACCACTTTCTAAAGGGCCATGAGGGCTGGATAATGATGACTGGCTTTGCAAGTGTCACCACATCCCAAGAAAGCATTTTTTAAAAATCATCCACGTTATTGCCCAAGTGGGAGGATTTTATTCGAACATATTTGTTAACACGCACATATATATGTTAAAAATAGTTAAAGTAAAGATGTTTTTTTGTATATGACAAAATTCCCACCAGTAGACAGTAAACATGGAATATATACAAATTAACCTGAAGGGACGGGATTCTCTGACCGCCGCACCTGTTTTCTGGTGCCCCCCCCCCCCCCCCCTGCCAGCAGCTGGATTCTCTCCTACTCGCCGGCCAACGGGGTTTCCCATTGTGGGCATCCCCACGCCGTCGGGAAATCCGTGAGTGCGGTGCCGGCGAGACGGAGCATCCTGCCGGCGGAGAATCTCTCGTTTCCGACATTCTCTGTTTTTATTTGTCATCGATGTAGCGCTGGCCATGACCTCAGTGAGGCACGATCAATTGTACAAAGACTCAGGTTGGATACAACTGTGGCTTTATTGCAGTAAGATGTGTGGCCTCCCACAGCAGCTGGCGAAATGGCTGCTGAATAGAGGACACGCATATTTATACTCCTCCTACTGGGCGGAGCCAGCGGGCAGGGGCTACTGGCGAACCTGTAGTACAGGTCCTACCTTACATCACCTCATACAGGTGTAACAGTGGTTTACCACACTCGGGAGGTCCCAGGATGCCGGCAATGAAGTACTGGTGAAGTGCACATCCTGTTTGTGCTGCAGGAAACAGGGCGGCCAATTTATTCAGAGCCAAGTCCCAGAAGACATCAATGTGATACTGTCCAAATAATCCATTTTAATCAGGGATTCATGGAAGATGCAGCATGGAAGGAGACCATTTGGCCCATCGTGGCTGTGCCAGTCCTCTGGGACAGCTATTCAATTAATTCCACCCTCCAGAGGTGGCATGGTGGCGCAATGGTTTGCACTGCTGCCTCACGGCACCGAGGACCCGGGTTCGATCCCGGCCCCGGGTCACTGTCCATGTGGAGTTTGCACATTCTCCCCTTGTCTGCGTGGGTCTCACCCCCACCACCCAAAGATGTGCAGGGTAGGTGGATTGGCCACGCTAAATTGCCCCTTAATTGGAAAGAAAAAATAATTGGGTACTCTAAATTTACTTTTTTTAAAAGTCCACCCTCCTGCTCTTTCTCATTAGCCGCGTAATTACTTTCCCTTTGAGCATTTTCCCCAATTCTCTTTTGAAAGTTACTGTTGAATCTCTTACACCACCGTTCAGGCAGTGAGCTCACGACAACCCGGTGTGTGAAAGAAACGGATGCTCAGTTCACCCCCCCGGTTCTCTTTGCGAAATGTCTTGAATCCGCGTTTTCTGATGTTTTAATGTTTCGCTTCCCTGAACAGTACTGATTTGTTTTCCAAGAGGACTGTGACCCAGATTCCCTCTGAAGCACCAGGAGAAATCTGGTTGTGGATCCCGTTTTTTCTGTTCGTTGAAACACAAAATAAATTTATGGCTCCACGGCTTTGAGGAGGAGGCCCTCACTGCAATGCGCACGTGGCTACAAATCGCAGAAAACAATGTTCCCCCTGCGACTGTTACTCATTAAAGTTCCTCGCGCATCATGTGCTCAACATCTCAGGCCAAAGGAAACAGGAGAGTGTGCCATTACACTGAAATATGCTGAATGATGCTCAGACTTTCTCCGTAGTACGGCAGTGTATTCCCCTGTGCTTCAGAGGTCACCCTTGAATTCAGTTGTTTTCATTTCTACAACGCCGAGGCCACAAGTTACAAGTTTTTTTTCCCAATAAAATAAGTAGTTTCACAACTGGAAAAACATAGTGCCAGGTCACTCTGAAAAAACACAAGGGCTTGCCCTGCACCATATTACATTTGAGACCTCCTCTGCCGATCGTTAGAATTTAGTCTGATATTCACTATAAAATGTACAGGGGAAAGGAAATTGTCTACATGGGTAGCCGGAATTCTCTGGTTGTGGGGATTCCCTGTTCCCGCTGGCAACGCAGCCCTGCCTGAGTGAGGGGAAACAAGCCTAGACGCAACTGAAGGCCAAGGTGCAACAAAGAACCCGTGACCTAAAGAACAGATAGTGGGTGGAAAGAGCGCAGGAGACTCAGTAACTCACTGACAACCATGGTGAATGCGGCTTCTTCAGCACAATTAAAACCATCTACCGTCCTACCACCCAGGGACCCACCCCACTGAGAGCCAAAAGAGGGGAGAGGCGCTCATCAAAGACAGAGACGCAGTCAATGCCCGCTGGAGAGAGAACTTTGAACCGCAGCCTTTGACGCAAGAGCCCTCGACACCATCCCGCAACACGCCAGCCGCCACCATTTCAGCGCAACCTCAGCTTGCCATGATGTCAATAAAGCCATCCAACAGCTGAAAAACAACAAGGCCTCTGGCACTGATGGGATCCCCGCAGAAGTATTAAAGTGCGGTGGAGAGGTAATCTTGACACGAGTTCACAATCTCATCCCCCTTGCCTGGAAGGAAGACCGCATGCCGGGTAATCTCAGAGACTCCGTTAACTGTGACCACCTTCAAGAAAGAAGACCGGTCTGACTGCGGAAATTGCAGAGGATTTCCTTACTCTCCAAAGATAATTGTCAGAATCCGCCTCAATTGCCTCCTTCCGGTGGCTGAAGAGCTCCTCCCTGAGTCTCAGTGTGGCTTCCATCCATCAAGACGTTCAATAGACATGAATTTCAGCGCGTGACAAATCCAGGAAAAATGCAGGGGGCAGCATCAACCTCTGCACATGGCCTTCTATGATCTCGCAAAGGCCTTCCACTCTGTCAACTGTGAGGGATTGTGGAACATCCTCCTCAAATTCGGCTGCCCGCAGAAATTCGTCACCATTCTCCAACAACGCCACGATGACATGCAAGCCGTGATCCTCACCAACGGAGCCAGCACAGACCCAATACGTGTGCAAACTGGGATCAAACATCGCACCAACGCTCTTCTCCATCTTTCTCACAGCAACACACCACCCAGTCACCCTGTAGTTCCCTGCTGGAGTGGAGCTAACCTACCGTGGGAAACTGTTCAACCTCCGACACCTCCAGGAGTAGAACCAAGAACACCCCAACCTCTGTCATAAATCTGCAGTATGCAGACGATGCCTGTGTGACAATAGACAATAGAACATTACAGCGCAGTACAGGCCCTTCGGCCCTCGATGTTGCGCCGACCTGTGAAACTACTCTAAAGCCCATCTACACTATTCCCTTATCATCCATATGTTTATCCAATGACCATTTAAATGCCCTTAATGTTGGTGAGTCCACTACTGTTGCAGGCAGGGCATTCCACACCCTTACTACTCTCTGAGTAAAGAACCTATCTCTGACATCTGTCCTGTATCTATCTCCCCTCAGTTTAAAGCTATGTCCCCTCGTGCTAGCCATCGCCATCCGAGGAAAAAGGGTCTCACTGTCCACCCTATCTAATCCTCTGATTGTTGTCTTGGGTGCTCTGCTGCACAGACGAACCAACACAGTTGCGGATGGTACAACTCAGTTTTATTACTAACATATATTTACAATGGTAAACTGGTTATTGTGGTTCGATCATAACCCTTGAATCTGTGGACCTATTCCTAATACTATCTTGTTGTGGCACTCAGCACATGGTGGATGTCCGAGTGGCTTGTTGTGAGCTCTGTGCCCTGAGCTGTCTCCTGCTGGAATGCGCCGGAAGTGTTGTGTTCCCCGTTTTATAGTGTGTATGCTCTTGCCTGTGATTGGCTGTGGTGTTGTGTGTGTATTGATTGGTCCGTTGATCTGTCCATCAGTATGTATGTATGTTTGCACCATGATGTTTACCTGAATATCATGACATCCACCCCCTTTTTTTACAAGAACATGTGCCTATGTGGTTATAAATAGAGATGTGTACTGAGGGCAGCTGAATGTGTGTGTGTGCAATATCTATAGCATGTACATGAGGCTAAACTATGTACAAGGGGCGATGTCAGGTGCGGCATATCAACGAGGTTGTACCATAAACAAAAGACGGGGAAATGTTGAACGTCAAAACGAACTCCTGTAACGACAAGGAAAAATAGAAACATATTAACACAGTGGTATTATGCATCAGTGAGTTCAATGTTCAAAAAGGCTCATAAGTCCAGTCTAGTAGGTGGGCGACGAATTCGGATTGACCGCCTCAAGGGTGGGTCAGGATCCACCGGCTGAGGAATGGGCCTGGCCACGGGCGACGACGGAATGGGCATGGTGGCAGGAAGCTCCACGAAGTCGACATCAGGAACAACAGGAGGGCGCGGTGTCGGTGTAAGTTCCCGTAGCGAGCATGGAAGCAGGCGAAGAGCCCGGCGATTGCGCCTGCGAATGGAGCCATCAGGCATGCAAACCAGGAACGAGCGGGGAGCCACGCGTCAGAGAACTTCGGCAGGTGCTGACCAACCACCTTCTGGTAGGTGGATGCGGACGTCGTCTCCAGGCGCCAGGGCGGGAAGATCAGTTGCCCGTGTGTCATATGCCATCTTCTGGCGAACGCGCTGCTGTTGCATTCTGTGTAGTGCCGGAGCATGGTTGGTTGTGGGGACCAGAATGGATGGCACAGTGGTCCTTAGGGCGCGACCCATCAACAGCTGGGCTGGTGAGAGGCCAGTGGCTAGTGGGGCCGAGCGATAGGCTAGCAGGGCTAGGCAGAAATCCGATCCGGCAGCAGCAGCCTTGCAGAGGAGCCGCTTGACGATGTGAACGCCCTTCTCCGCCTTGCCATTGGACTGGGGATGCAGAGGGCTGGACGTCACGTGTGTGAAGCCATACGAAGCAGCAAAGGACGACCATTCCTGGCTCGCAAAACAGGGCCCATTGTCCGACATGACAGTAATCGGAATGCCGTGGCAAGCGAAGGTGTCTTTGGAGGCCCTTATGACAGCTGACAATGTCAAATCATGCAGGCGTATGACCTCTGGATAGTTTGAAAAGTAATCAATGACAATTACATAGTCCCTGCCAAGCGCGTGAAAAAGGTCCACACCCATCTTCGCCCAGGGGGACGTCACCAGCTCATGGGGCTGAAGCGACTCAGGAGGTTGCGCCGGCTGAAACCTTTGGCAGGTGGGGCAGTTGAGCACCATATTGGCAATGCCATCACTGATGCACGGCCAGTATACCGCCTCTCGGGCCCTCCGTCTGCACTTCTCGACCCCCAGATGGCCTTTGTGTAGTTGGTTGAGGACCAGCTTGTGCATGCTGTGTGGAATCACAATCCGGTCCAGCTTTAGGAGGACACCATCAATGACGGCCAAGTCATCCCGGACATTGTAGAACTGCGGGCACTGTCCTTTGAGCCACCCTCCCGTCATGTGGCGCATCACACATTGTAGAAGGGGGTCAGCCGCAGTCTCCCGGCGAATACGGGCCAGACTGGAGTCGTCGGCTGGCAGATTTGCCGATGTGAAGGCCACCTGCGCTTCGACCTGACAGACGAATCTCTCCGAGTCGGGCGGTGTGCTCACTGCTCTAGATAGGGCATCCGCAATGATAAGGTCCTTTCCCGGGGTGTAGACCAATTGGAAGTCGTACCTCCTGAGTTTGAGTAGGATGCGCTGGAGGCAAGGGGTCATTTCGTTCAGGTCCTTATGTATGATGCTGACCAGGGGGCGATTGTCAGTCTCAACGGTAAACTGGGGGAGACCATACACGTAGTCATGGAACTTGTCTATTCCGGTTAGCAAATCCAGGCACTCCTTTTCGATCTGCGCGTAGCGCTGTTCTGTGGGGGTCATGGCCCACAAGGCATAGGCGACCGGGGCCCATGACGCAGTGTTATCCTGCTCTAGGAGTACCGCCCCAATGCCGGACTGGCTGACATCAGTCAAAATTTTAGTGTCACGAGATGTGTCGAGAAACGCCAATACCGGGGCTGTGGTGAGCTTAATTTTGAGCTCCTCCCATTCCTTCTGGTGTGCGGGCAGCCACTGGAACTCCGTGGACTTCTTGACGAGGTGGCGAAGAGCCGTCGTGTGGGAGGCAAGGTTGGGAATGAACTTCCCCAGGAAGTTGACCATGCCTAGGAAGCGTAGTACTGCTTTCTTGTCTGCCGGCTGCGGCATGGCTGTGATGGCGCTCACCTTGTCTGCATCCGGACGGACCCTTGACCGGGAGATATGGTGCCCCAGGAACTTCAACTCGGTTTGGCCGAAAGAACACTTGGCTCGGTTGAGGCGCAGGCCGTTTTCCTGTATCCGCGCAAAGACGCGCTGGAGATGATAGATGTGCTCCTGTGGCGTGGTGGGCCAGATGATGACGTCGTCAACGTAGACGCGCACCCCTTCGATGCCCTCCATCATCTGTTCCATGATCCTGTGAAAGACCTCGGATGCCGAGATGATGCCAAACGGCATTCTGTTATAGCAGAACCTGCCAAAAGGAGTGTTGAAGGTGCACAGCTTCCTGCTTGACTGGTCCAGTTTGATCTGCCAAAAATCCTTTGAGGCATCCAGTTTTGTAAGGATTTTAGCCCGGGCCATTTCGCTCGTGATCTCTTCCTGTTTGGGTATGGGATAGTGTTCCCTCATGATGTTGTTGTTCAGGTCTTTCGGGTCGATGCAGATCCGGAGCTCGCCAGAGGGCTTCTTAACACACACCATGGAGCTGACCCATGGCGTGGACTCTGTGACCCGAGATAGCACCCTTTGGTCCTGGAGATCCTGCAGCTGCTGCTTGAGGCGGTCTTTGAGTGGCGCTGGGGTGCTGCGAGGTGCATGAATGACCGGGGTGGCGTCCGGTTTGAGTCGTATTCTGTAGGTATAGGGCAGTGTGCCCATGCCCTCGAATGCCTCCTGGTTGTGGGCGAGGAGAGATTGAAGCTGTGCCCTAAATTCTGCATCCGGGAAGTCAGATGTGCCTTCCGGAGACAGCGCGTGGACCCGCTGCACGAGGTGGAGAACCTTGCATGCCTGTGCGCCTAGCAGGGAGTCCTTTGATGATCCGACTATTTCGAATGACAGTGTGGCCGTGTATGTGTTGTGTGTCACCTGGAGCTGGCAGGATCCCATAGCCGGGATAACGTTTCCATTGTAGTCGATCATCTTGCAATGGGATGGCCGAATTAGTGGTCTGACCTTCATGGCGTAAAAGGCTGACCATGCTATGAGGTTGGCGGAGGCGCCAGTGTCCAGACGGAATGTTATCGGTGATCGGTTGACTGTTAGGGTGGCACACCATTCATCACCCGGATTGACACTGTGCACTTGCAACGGCTGGTGGGTCCTGCCTGGAGACATCTGGTTCCTACAAATGACCGCAACACGGAAGGCGTCCCGGTCGTCTGTGTCGCTGGTCTGGATATCGTCTGGGCACGACTCGTAGTAAGGAGGCTGAATGGTCCGCACGTCCCTGCGAGGTTGTCGGAATTGGGGAGCATTGGCAGGTTGAGCTGCTTGACAGCAGGCAGCGTAGTGGCCCACCTTGCCACAGCGGAGGCATTGTCGTTTTTTTGCCAGACATTGCCGCTTTAAATGTGCGGCTCCGCAGTTGCCGCACGTCGTGACGTCATGGCGTTCATTGCGCCACCGCGCATGCGCAGTTCGGTCGTGCGTCGAGCGCGTCTGCGCGTCTCGTCCCTCTGCATCGACGTCTTTTTTGGCATGCACAAACGTGGGAGGCCACGGAAAGCGCGCGAAATGGCCGCCCTCGTCCGGGCCGCGGGCCGGGAGGAACACGATCGCCTGGACCCGTTCGGCCTCGTAGGACGCCTGCCTCGCTGATCCGGCCACGTAGGACCCCTGCCGCGCCGATTCGGCTGCTTGAAATTGGGAGTAGCGGCTGGTTGCGTTTTCATGAAGGACACAGGCTTCGATTGCGGAGGCTAGGGTGAGGCCTTTAATTTTGAGGAGCTGCTGGCGTAGGGTGCCCGAGGTGACCCCACAAATAATCTGGTCCCGAATCATTGACTCGGAGGTGGTGTTGTAACCGCAGGACTGCTCGAGGATACGGAGGTGTGTAAGGAAGGGTTGAAAGGGCTCATTCTTACCCTGCATGCGCTGCTGGAAGAGATACCTCTCGAAACTCTCATTTACCTCGACGCTGAAGTGTTGGTCTAGTTTGAGAAGGACCGTCTTGCACTTGGTCTTGTCCTCACCTTCCGCGAACACCAGGGAGTTGTAGACATGGATGGCGTGTTGCTCTGCCGTGGAGAGGAGGAGGGCGATTTTCCTGGTGTCCGAAGCGCTCTCCCTTTCAGTGGCTTCCAGGAAGAGCTGGAAGCGCTGTTTGAACAGCTTCCAATTGACGCCGAGGTTTCCAGCGATTTGTAACGGCTGCAGCGTGCTGACGGTGTCCATGGCGCAGGATGGCAGATTCCTGAGGATTCGTAGGTAGGTCTCACAGTTACCGGGTTCTAACCCTGGTACCATGTTATGTTGGGTGCTCTGCTGCACAGACGAACCAACACGGTTGCGGATGGCACAATTCAGTTTTATTACTGACATATATTTACAATGGTAAACTGGTTATTGTGGTTCGATCATAACCCTTGAATCTGTGCACCTATTCCTAACACTATCTTGGAGAGGCACTCAGCACATGGTGGATGTCTGAGTGGTTTGTTGTGAGCTCTGTGCCCTGAGCTCTCTCCTGCTGGAATCCGCCGGAAGTGTCGTGTTCCCCGTTTTATAGTGTGTATGCTCTTGCCTGTGATTGGCTGTGGTGTTATGTGTGTATCGATTGGTCCGTTGATCTGTCCATCAGTATGTATGTGTGTTTGCACCATGATGTTTACCTGAATATCATGACACTGATCATCTTATATGCCTCAATTAAGTCACCTCTTAACCTTCCTCTCTCGAACGAGAACAGCCTTAAGTCCCTCAGCCTTTCCTCATAAGATCTTCCCTCCATACCAGGCAACATCCTGGTAAATCTCCTCTGCACCCTTTCCAATGCTTCCACATCCCTCCTATAATGCGGCGACCAGAACTGCACGCAATACTCCAAATGCGGCCGCACCAGAGTTTTGTACAGCTGCAACATGACCTCATGGCTCCGAAACTCAATCCCTCTACCAATAAAAGCTAACACACCGTATGCCTTCTTAACAACCCTATCAACCTGGGTGGCAACTTTCAGGGATCTATGTACATGGTCACCGAGATCTCTGCTCATCCACACTACCAAAAATCTTACCATTAGCCCAGTACTCTGTATTCCTGTTACTCATTCCAAAATGAATCACCTCACACTTTTCTGCATTAAACACCATTTGCCACCTCTCAGCCCAGCTCTGCAGCTTATCTATGTCCCTCCATAACCTGCAACATCCTTCCGCACTGTCCATAACTCCACCGACTTTAGTGTCACCTGCAAATTTACTCACCCATCCTTCTACGCCCTCCTCCAGATCATTTATAAAAATGACAAACAGCAGTCGCCCCAAAACAGATCCTTGTGGTACACCACTAGTAACTGAACTCCAGGCTGAACATTTCCCATCAACCACCACCCTCTGTCTTCTTACAGCTAGCCAATTTCTGATCCAAACTGCTAAATCACCCTGAATCCCATGCCTCCATATTTTCTGCAATAGCCTACCGTGGGGAACCTTATAAAACGCTTTACTGAAATCCATATACACCACATCAACTGCTTTACCCTTGTCCACCTGTTTGGTCACCTTCTCAAAGAACTCAATAAGGTTTGTGAGGCACGACCTACCCTTCACAAAACCGTGTTGACTATCCCTAATCAAATTATTCCTTTCTAGATGATTATAAATCCTATCTCTCATAAACCTTTCCAAGACTTTGTCCACAACAGAAGTAAGGCTCACTATTCTATAGTTACCGGGGTTGTCTCTACTCCCCTTCTTGAACAAGGGGACAACATTTGCTATCCTCCAGTCTTCTGGCACTATTCCTGTAGACAATGACGACATAAAGATCAAAGATGTGCGCATATTCAGAGGCCGAGCTACAAACCATTATCGATGCACTCTCCAAGACATATGAGAGAATGGGCCTCAGACTAAACATCCATAAAACAAAGATTCGCTATCAACCCACTCCTGCCACACAAAACCGCCCCCGGCTGTCAAGATCCATGGTGAGCCCTTAGACAATGTGGATCATTTACCATAACTCTGGAGCCTCCCCTCGGCGCAACCAGACATTGACGACAAAATCCAATATTAACTCCAATGCGCTAATGCAGTCTTACGATGCCAGAGGGGCAGAGTGTTTGAAGACCGAGACCCAGCACCACGCTCATGGTCTACAGAGCACCCATGGCCCCCGCCCTCCTGTAGACATCAGAAACGTGGACAATGTACAGCAGACACATCAAAACCCTGGAGAGGTGTCACCAACGCTGCCTCAGCAAAATCCTGCAAATCCACTGGCAGGATAGCTGTACCAGAGTGAACATCCTCTCCCAGGCCAGTCGCCCCAGTATCGGGGCACTGGCCACGCTGGACCAGCTGCTATGGGCAGGCCATGTTGCCCGCATGCCTGACACAAGTCTCCTGAAACAAGTGCTCTACTCCGAGCTCCACGATGGCATGTGATCACCAGGAGGGCAGAGGAAGCACTACTCTCTGAAAGCCTGCCTAAATAAATGCAACATCCCCCTCGACACATGGGAATCGCTTGCCTTAGAACTCACAAACTGGAGAAGCGTCAGCGAAGGTGCCAATCACCTCGAGGGTGGAGCACACAGAGGCCAAGCGTAAACAGCAGAAAGAGAGGGCAGAACCCTGAGTGTTCCATCTCCTCAAACATCACCTGCCAAACCTGTGGAAGTGCCTGCGGACCCAGGATCGGACTATTCAACCACCGGGGAACCCACCTCTCTGGAATGGATGCAGGTCATTCTCAACCTGAGGGACTGACCAAGAGTCTGATATTCACTATAATGTGTATAGGGTAAAGGAATTTGTGTTCATACATCAGAATTGAAGCTGCTGTTCAGAAGGCTTATAGGATCCTTGGGTTTATAAACAGAGTCATTGAGTATAAAAGCAAGGAGGTGATGCTGCACCTCCATATATCATTGGCCAGATCACATTTGGAGTATTGTGTTCAGTTCTGGGCACCTTATTTAAGGAAGGATGTTAAAGCCCCCCCCCTCCCCCGGCGATTCTCCGGGTCTCGACAGGCCGGGTGCCCGCCGTGTTCTAGTAAATCACTCAGTTATAGGCAGCTGACCACCCAAGAGCTATTAGGGATGGACAATAAATGCTGCCCTGTCTTTCCAGCGATGCTCATATCCAATGTATGTTTAAAAATTCACGTTTCCATCTACGGGATTGGCAGTCACTTGAATAAATACAGAGGACAAACTATAAATAGACCGAGGTCCCATCGGAAACCAGGCCTGCTGGAGTCTGGCTTGGGATAGAATGCTTTCCCAGGGAGAACCAGCAAACTCAATGGGAGGGATTCTCCGTTTCCGGGACTAACAGTTGACGCCAATGCAGAATTTGTGGACTTTCACGACAGCAAAACTGGTGCCGTACCTGGACCGATTACGTTACCATTGAGGGGCTAGCACATGTGCCGTGTGGAACATTATCGATTCCAATGAAAAACGGTGCGGGATTCGCCGGATCCGTGATCGACACTCGGGAGGCTGACAAGCAGCAGCTGTATATACACATTACACTCCCCGCACACACTCATCCCAGCCGACAAGATGGCACTGTGCTGGACCGTGCCCATACAGATGGGTTGGCTGGGGCCGGAGGGCACCCACGTGGGTGGCCTGGAGGGGGGCCTATACAACCCGTGGCCCTAAGTTCACAGTGGATAGTCAATGGCATGCGCAGCTGCTTGGCTGCCTTTCTGGCTGCGGCAATGGTGTTCCGTGTCCGTCCACTCCAACCCCACAGCCCACCTCCTGGCCACCCCCGGCCAGCAGCACAACTGTCAGCAAACATGGCGACGTTGGACACTTTCCGTACTCCCCCTCTCTCCCTCAGCCGGTTTCACGATTTTTAAAAGCACACATGAACCGCTCCGTCGGGAAATTGGCCCATCGGAGGCAGAGAATCGCGGAGGCACCACAGAATACCGGGTCAGGCCCCCAAATGATATGCAAACCGTGTTTAGTGTACATGTGTTCCAGAATGCATTGGCGCTGCTGTGGTGGTGGCGGAGAATCGCGATTTGGCATCGCGATTTGGGTGGGGGGGGGGGGGGGGGGGGGTGGGGGGGGGAACCAAAATTCCCGTCCGTTTCCACAGGTGCTGAAAGGTATGGATAATTGTGAATGCGGTTAGACAACTCCACTTGGAAAGTTCAAACAACTAAAAGGAAATCAGATTACGATTAACCAGGGCCAAAGAAAAAATAGAAATGTATTTTCCTACTGAGCACAGGAAGGAACAAAATGATTGATGCCGTGTGAATGTAATCCCTTCAAAGAAGAATTGTTGGGAAGTAGGACTGAGGCTGAAGGCGACAAATGTGAAAGCCGTAATGGTGAAATACTCCCTGGGTTATGAGGGTAGCTGTGTTGGAATACGATTGGAACGTGGGGGCCGGTTTGTCCCTGGCACAAAATCTAGGGTTGAATAATGGCAATGTGGAAACGAACAGGTGTTTTGCAGTTTGGTTTAGTCGTTTTTAAAAGGTCTGGAGTATTCGCACAGAGCTTTCGGAAGCACTGCGGAGGTGGCGAAAGGGAAGCTGATTCGGAGGCCGGAATTTTTAGGTCGCCAGGCCGGTGCTCGGTAGACCTGACTATTCCGCAAAATGGGGCATGATGACATGGGGAGGGCAGCCGGACGTCACCGCACTGCCCCGTGAGATTTCGGGCTGCCGACATGCACGCATATCGGAAGAAGTCTGTCGGTAGTTAACGGGCCAATTAGGCTCATTAAATACATGATTCGCTGCTATTTTGAGTGACATTCGGCCAGGCAACCTTCGTATGTTTTATTCATTCTGTATACAGGGCAGGATAAAAAGGCTCAAAGTGTTGAAAAGGTGAAGAGTTAGGTGTTTTGCTGTGAGTTCTTTGTAGTTGGGTTAGAGTTAGTTTCTGCCATTTTTCTGGTTGTCTTGGATAGTTCTCAACATTATAGGCAGCACGTTAGCACAGTGGTTAGCACAGTTGCTTCACAGCACCCGGGTCCCAGGTTCGATTCCCGGCTTGGGTCACTGTCTGTGCGGAGTCTGCACGTTGTCCCCGTGTCTGTGTGGGTTTCCTCCGGGTGCTCCGGTTTCCCCCCACAGTCCAAAGATGTGCAGGTTAGGTGGACTGGCCGCGCTAAATTGCCCCTAGTGTCCAAAAAGGTTGCGTGGGGTTACTGGGTTACGGGGATAGCGTGGAGGCGTGGGCTTAAGTGGGGTGCTCTTTCCAAGGGCCGGTGCAGACTTGATGGGCCGAATGGCATCCTTCTGCACTGTAAATTCTATGACTCTGTGCAAAACATCCAGATTGCGTGTGACTACAAGAGTGAGATTCTGCAGGTTTGGGCCAGGTCTCCAGGCAGCTGCCGTGATGCCTACATCCTGCGTCCCTGCAAGGCCGATCATTGCTCCTGTAGAGACCCAGAATGTGGAGAAAGATCTCTCATTGACGATGTTTATCCATAGAATACCTACAGTGCCAAAGGAGGCCATTCGGCCATCGAGTCTGCACCGACCCTCTGAAAGAACACTCTACCTAGGTCCCCCCCAATGCCCTATCCCTGTAAACCCGCGTATTGATCCAAACCAATCCACCTAACCTGCACAAAATTGGACTGTGGGAGGAAACCGGAGCACGCGGAGGAAACCTACGCAGACACGGGAGAACGTGCAGACTCCACACAGACAAGGACCCAACCAGGGAAAGAAACCTGGTGAGCCTATCAGCAGCAAATTCAGGGAGTAAGCAGCCACTGATTGAATGCCCTGCTAACTATCTGGCCATGTTGATGTCCCCTACAGCTGAGCTGACTGAGAGTGATCCCGTGCCGGGTCCGCCTGTATAATAGTGTGGCCCGCAGCAGAGGCCCCGCCATTGTTCAGGGCTTTGTGCCTGGGAATGGAATGTTTCATTACAAATCTGCCCTTGCTGGGAGGGGAACAGAATGGAGAAGAGGATGGGGTGGCTCGTAATGAGACGGAGGGAACAGGCATAAGACTTGGTGGGCTGTTGGAACCAGAGTAATCAAGGAATAACTAATGAGGTTTACTGGCTCAGCAAACTGATATAGGGTTGGAATTTGCTCAGTATAGATTTCCTGTAGATTTCATTCAGATTTCTGGGCAGTAGACAGGGAATTAGCTGAAAATAGGATTATTTCTGGAAAAAAATCATGGGCGGAATTCTCCAATTGCCGACATCAAAATCACCGACTATTGGCCGGAGAATCCGGAATCGGGGGCAGCGCTGTTTATCGGATGCTCCGCCCCCTCAAAAACAGCGTAATCGCTGAGTACGCCGCACTCCATTGGGACGGCCTCTGGACGTCACCTGAGGCCCTCCCCGGATGCTCCGCTCCCGATGGGCCGACTTCTCGATGGCGGCGGTCACGTGTCCTCACAGTTTTCGGGGACATCACAGTCGGGGGGGGGGCGGGGCTGTTCCGCTGGCCGGGAGTGAGGGTGGGGGGGCTTTGGCGAGGGCTGGGGGGACTGGTGGAAGCTGGTCCGGGGTGGCGAGGGGGGTTACAGGGGGGCCTTATCTGGCAGCCAGGTCCGCGCGCGGCCGGTGCCATTTTGTACAGCGCGGCCACCGCAGGTTGCTGCCGTGCGCATGCGCGACCACGGATCCAGCCATTCTCCGTCCTTATTTGCAGGTAAAGCCGGCTGCTTTACGGGTGCATTGGCCACGCTAAATTGCCCCTTAATTGGAAAAAATGAATTGGGTACTCTAAATTTTTTTTTTTTTTAAAGATTAAACTGCGTTGTATTTTTGTTCAGATAAACAGGCTAGCTTGCTGAGCAGAAAATCTGAATCTGGCGGTTTGCGTGGGGTGGAGGAGTGAGTGGAAGGGATTCTAAATAGTCCCAGAAAGGCCAGAGAGAGAAGGGGAAGGGTGGGGTGGGGGGGGGGGTCCATGTGGTCGGTGTGCCGAATCGAAAAAACAGCACGGACCATAGAACCATAGTCATAGAGGTTTACAGCATGGAAACAAGCCCTTTTTCCCAATTTATCCATGCCGCCCAGACCAGTGTCCTTATTTCCCCATATTTGCTGTCATTCTGTCTTCAAGAACACAAGACCAGTTCGGACCAGTATTCCTATTTCCCAGTTTTGACTGTTTTTTTCATTTGGGTGAAAGTTTCAAAGTGACCGGTGTGTTTGTTGAGTAACTATTGATTACAGCAACATCAGGTGGGACCTGCTTGGAGGTTGATCTGACCTACATAATAAGCACTTTGTTGAGGCCAGTTTGAATTCCAGATCCCGCTGGTGCTCAGGTTAATGAACATCCGCTGGAGGCTACAGTTCTCCTGATGGAGTGTTGGAGGCCGGCCATTTCAAGAGCATTGGATCATTATGGCTGAAGGCAAAATATGAAAAAGGGAAATTGCTCTTTAGCATTACATGGTATGGTTTTCAAATGGATTGCATGCAGGATAAGATGTGTTCTGCTATTATTTCATTCAACAAAGAATAGTTATAGCCCTCATCTGGTTTGGATCTGGACACTGATCATTTGAGCAAGCTTTTTGAGAATTTCTAAGTTGTAGTATGTACAATAAAATAGAATTGTTCCAACTGCAAAGTGTAAGTAAGATGGTAATATACCTTAGACCCAATTGGAGATAAAAGAGCAAGATTCTTCTGTTTGCTCTGTGTATAGTGATATTGTGAATCTAACAGAATGAATACTCTGCTCGCTACGTGCTAACCACATTGTTAGCCTAGTGGAAATATTCCCCTGCTCACTACGTGCTAGCCATGTCGTAAACCTAGTGTAAAGTTTATCCTGCTCACTATGTACTAGCCACATTGTAAATCTAGTGGAAAGATTATCCTGCTCACTACGTACTGGCCACATCGTAAACCTAGTGGAAAGATTATCCTGCTCACTACGTGCTCGTCACATCGTAAATATAGTGGAAATGCTTCCCTGATGCTAGGTATTAGCTACATTGTAAACCTAATGGGAGTATTCCTCTGCTTGCTACGCGATAACAACACCTTGAGCTGAGCGTAAATATTCTCCTGCGCACCTTGGGATGCCAGAAATCATGGGAGGATTTCCTCTGCATTATTGTGTGTTAATTACATATTAAATAGAGCAAATTAATTGTTGCATAACCCAGATTACACCCTTCCAAAGAACTTCATTGGCTGGAAAGCACTTTGGGACTTCCTGAGTTTATAAAATGTGCAAAATAAATGCAAGTCTTTCTTCTTCCTGGTCGTTCAACCTTACTTTTAATTATTATATGAAATTAATTAGAATATTTATCATTGTCTACAATTATCCAATCTTCACCTGTATACTACATTCAAAATGGCTGTCCGTCGACATGCCATGTCAGCCATCTTGAAGCTGATATCTTGGGCATTGCAATAAACGGGGGTTGGTTTGGTTGAAGTGCTCTACACATGAACTACCATTGACAGTCTAAAACTTTTCTTATCACAGTCAGTGATATCAAACCTTTCATCCGAAGTGTTCCTTTGATCGGTGAAGAGTGAATTAAATGGGAAAATACATGATTAATTATCAGTGTGAGATTCATGTGTTCTGTCTGAACAGGGTGGCTGATGTCTGTGCTCAATGAATGAAATCATTTGTGTTGACGTTTCTGGTCAAGTGGTCAAATCTTGGATAGAGTAATAGAGAGGTAAACAAGCTACAAATCCATCTCAGCCTGTGCTGATCACAGTGGGGCTGTCGGAGTGCTGGCCTACAAGACTTTCCCTAATACCAGAGTGGTAATGTTGTAACATGACTACAGAGCAGTGGTGTCTGGGCAAGATTCCACAGAAGTAGTTCTGTGGTAAAAGGGGTGGGAGACAAAAAGAATTCTCATATATCAATGGGCACTCGACTTAACGAACGTGACTGATTGACTGTCCCCTTGTAGTTCTGAGTTTACTCCGGCACGATGCTGTCTTATCAATATATTGATTTATTGGCCGTTTATCTGATGTGCAGATTCTTGTATGAACACATTTGTCTCTGCCAGAGATAGCAGATGAACGACATTCTCAAAATGATGAATGTCTGAGGCACTAATCTGTCAAGATTCCTTTATGCCTGAGTATTCTGGGTGAAACGTAAGGACCTATCATGATAACCCTTCACGGGTCCATTAGTAAAAATGACAACACTATATGCTGAAGCATAACTTCAACCGTGGGATAGACTCGCCTGTGTGACTGACCCGTCTCATGACGTATGACAGTAGGTTTATCACTTTGGATACAGGTGCATCAACTCATATTTCTCATATTTTCTTTCTGGCTAATCCATGTAAACGTCACCTCAAGAGGCTGATGTTGAGCCTCAAGCACAAAATCCTTGAAATGAGTTATTAGTTTGCTATCTCTCCTGTTTTTAAACTGGGCAGCCTGGTTTGTGTGTCAATGGGGGTGTAAAATTGGCATCAAAAGCCTGATTGTTAAGACTCAAATCCGCATTTTATCCAATCTTTTGGAGATACGATTAGACTAATTAAGACTTGCGATGGATTTATGATGAACCGCGAAGAATATTTCTGATCTTGCGCTGTGAATTGCCCTTAGAGCCTCACCCCTCCCTGCCTCGTCCAGTTTTAGGTTTGACGAAAGATGGCAACCCAATTTCCTAGGATGACATTTTCCAGCCTTTCCCACTGGTGGGGTCTTCCAGTCCTGCCGATGGCGAACCCCCCCTCGCACCCGAGACCTTGGCGGGACCGGAATATCCTGCAGGCGGCCTATGGCATGCCACTTCAGCCAAACGAAAGATCCTGCCCCTTGGATTTTTGTACTCCACACTTCTATTTATAAAACCAAGGATCCCATACGCTTGTTTTTTAAAACAGCCTCCTCAACTTGCCCTGTCACCTGGGGCAGGATTCTCTGATCCTCAGGCTAAGTATTGGCGCGTCGGAAACGCCGTCGCGTTTCTCGACGGCGTCAACACGGCCTCAGGATCAGCAATTCTGGCCTCTACAGGGGGCCAGCATGGCACTGGAGCGGTTCACGCTGCTCCAGCTGCTGATCCCGGCGTCAACTGGGCGCCGTGGGATCCGCGCAAGCGCAGTGGCTCCCTTCTCCGCGCCGACCCCGACGCAACATGGCGCAGGGCTACAGGGGCCGGCGCGTAAGAAAGGAGGCCCCCCGCCCGTCAGGCCGATTGGTGGGCCCTGATCGCGGGCCAGGCCACAACAGAGGCCATCCCCAGGGTCGATCCCCCCCCCCCCGCCCCCCCCCCCCCCCCCCGCGCCCCCCCACAGGCCGCCCCCGGCCCCTACCACACCGAGGTCCCGCCGGCTAGGAGCAGATTAGAACGCCACCGGTGGGACTTGGGTTTTGTGCTATGGCCGCTAGGCCCATCCCGGGCCGAGAATCGGCGGGGCGGGGGGGGGGGGGGGGCGCGTAGAGCGGTCCCAGACCGGCAGCGTACCGACCACGCCGGCGCCAATGGTGCCAACTCTCCACTCTGCGGAGAATCGCGTTCCGGCGTCGGGGCAGCGTGGTGCGATTCGCGCCGGTCGCGGGATTCTCCGGCCCAGCCCCGGGCTGAGAGAATCCCGCCCCTGATCTCTGTCAGAGCATCCACAGTAAGGTTGCACCATTTAAGTTTATACTGCCTCTCCTCATTCTGACGGGTTGTCACTTCCTCCTTGTTTTAATATTGCTACATCTGGAGCGGCCTTTGGCTATTTTTACATTTCGTTAGCCATCTCTGCACCTGTTTTTGAGCCCACAATCATTTAGCGAGGATGCAGGAAAGGGCTGCTGCTGCCTGACTTTTATTTCTCGTTTCTACTTTGGGGTAGACACAGATTGCCCGTACACACAGCTGTCCCTGCTCTCGGAGACGCACAGGTCGCTATTTAAACTGAGTGGCATCAAGGCTGAGCAACACGTTATCGAGACGCTGGTTTCCTGGGATCCATTCCATTCCCGGTATGGAACATTTCCTCGGAATAAAATTCTACTCGTTTTTGGATGGAATATTCTGCTTTGATTGACCACAATCAAGGCCTGATGGGATAGGGACTGCAGGCTAGATTCAGAGTGAGGACTCAGATCTTAGAGATTGTACAGTAGGTCTCTAGGAGTGTGTCAGTTTTTGCAGGGCATCCCTGGGGAGTGTGTCAGTATTCACAAAGATCTCTGGGACTGTGGCAGTGTTTACAAGGGATCCCTGGGAGTACGTCAGTATTTACAGGGCTCTCCGGGCCTGTGTCAGTATTTACAAGGGGTTTCTGGAAGTGTGTGAGTATTTACAGGGGTGCACTGGGAGTGTGTCAGTTTTTACAGGGGAATGCTGGGAATGTCGAATCACGAGCCAAGCTGTTCTAGTACAGCTGCAACACTGGCATCTACCCGGCAATATGGAAACCGTACACCTGAACACAGAAAGTCAGACAATTCCAACCCGGCCAATTACCCGCCCCATCAATCAACTCTCGACCACCAGGAAAGTGATGAAAGGGATCATCAACAGAGCTATCAAACGACACTTCTTTAGCAATAACCTGATCACAGGGCATCACGGTGGCGCGGTGGTCAGCGATGCTACCTCATGGGGCCAAGGACCGAGGTTCGATCCAGCCCAGGGTGTCCGTGTGGAGTTTGCACATTCTCCCCGTGTCTGCATGGGTCTCAGCCCCACAACCCAAAGACGTGCCAGGTAGGTGGATTGGCCACGCTAAATTGCCCCTTAATTGGAAAATAAGAATTGGCGGCTCTAAATTTATTTTTAAAAAGCAATAACCTGCTTGCTAACGCTTAGCTTGGGTTCAGGCAGGGTCACTCAGCTTCTGACCTCCTTACAGCCTTTGTTCAAACATGGACAAAAGAGCTGATCTCCAGAGGTGAGGTGAGAGTGACTGCCCTTGACATCAAGGCAGCATTTGACTGAATATGGATGGCATCAAGGAGCCCTAGCAAAACTGGAGTCAATGTGATTCAGGGGGAATATTCTCCTCTGGTTGGAGTCATATCTATCACAAAGGAGGGCGAGTTGTGGTTATTGGAGGCCAATCATCTCAGTTCTAGCACATCACTGCCAGAGTTCCTCAGGGGAGTATCCTAGGCCCAATCATTTTCATCAATGGCCTCTCTTTTCATCATAAAGACAGGAGTGGAAAGGTTCGCTGGAGCATGCCTGTATTTACGGAGGGTTTCTGGGAGTGTGTCAGTACTTACAGGGGATCCCTGGGGAGTGTGTCAGTATTTACAGAGGGTCTCTGAGAGTGTTTCAGTATTTACAAGGGTTTCCTCGGGATTTGTCAGTACTTACAGGGAAGACGGCTTTTCATTATGCTCTATATTTAAAACACGATGAGACTGCCTGAGCCGATCTTGAGGGATCCCTGGGTGTGTGTAAGTTTTTACAAAGGTTATTCGCTGTAACGTGTTTTGATACATGTTTGTAAGAAAATACATTTTTTTAAAAAAAAGATTTTACAAAGGATCCTTGGGGAGTGTGTCAGGATTTACAAGGGTTCCTGGATGTGTGTCAGTATTTGAATGGGAGCTCCAGGAGTGTGTCAGTATTTGAAGGGGGTCTCTAGGAGTGTGTCGGTATTTACAAGGGGTCCCTGAGAGTATGTCAGTTTTTTTCAAGGATTTACAGTGGATCATTTGTATTTTCTTAATAAATTTAGAGTACCCAATTATTTCTTTCCAATTTGGCAGCACGGTAGCACAAGTGGATAGCACTGTGGCTTAACAGCGTCAGGGTCCCAGGTTCGATTTCCCGCTGGGGCACTGTCTGTGCGGAGTCTGCACGTTCTCCCCGTGTGTGCGTGGGTTTCCTCCCACAGTCCAAAGACGTGCAGGTTAGGTGGATTGGCCATGATAAATTGCCCTTAGTGACCAAAAAGGTTAGGAGGGGTTATTGGGTTACGGGAATAGGGTGGAAGTGAGGGCTTAAGTGGGTCGCTGCAGACTCGATGGGCCGAATGGCCTCCTTCTGCACTGTATGTTCTATGTTCTAATTAAGGAGCAATTTAGCATGGCCAATCCACCTACCCTGAACATCTTTGGGTTGTGGGGGTTAGACCCACGCAGACACGGGGCGAATGTGCAAACTCCACACGGACAGTGACCCGGGGCCGGAATCGAACCCGTGTCCTTGGCGCAATGAGGCAGCAGTGCTAACCACTGTGCCACCGTGCTGCCCTCAGTGGAGCATCTGTGTTTGCAGAGTGAATTGTGACATTATTTCCAGGGTGATGCGCAATCAATTACACTCAAGACGAAGTGATTCATAACTGAAGGCTTTAATCTACTAGAACTCTTCCCCAGCAGCTTCGATACAGAAAGTGAAGGCTGCTGGGACAGCACCATTTCTTGTACTCCGCCTATCAGGGTGGAGCTACATACAACAGCCAATGGTAAACTCCTGGGTCTAACCAATGGTCATCAGCCTCTTGGGTACCGCAATACCTGGTACTACCACACAGGGTATCTCCTACTCAGAGATATTTGAAATCCCTGTCCAATTAGACTGATGTTAAGGTGTAGGCAGCACCCGTTCCGGTGACTCATTTTACATCCAATCCTCGGAGGTGGCAGCAACTTTGTCTCCAATGCAGAATGAGGTGGATTCAAGCCCAGACCTGAGTCAAATTGTAACCGGCTGGGCAACATATCTCCTTTTATTCATGGTAGCATTCACACTGATGAATTTGAAGGTTGGTTAATTTTCGGGAATGTGCAGTTTGTGCACTCAGTGACTTGCCCCCCCCCCCCCCCTCCCCCCCAACACCATCTGTCAAACAGACAGCCAGATTGTCAGGAGCACACAGTAGTAGAGAGCAATGCCATGTCTGGCTACAACATCTGTCCCTGAAACTGGTCTCTGGGAAGTGGGGTCCGCGTCTTTAACTCTTAAAAGGGCAATGCAATACAGTTTACTGGCAATTCTAAAACCAGTAACAGGGGCTATGCCTCTTGAAATAGCTGCTCCATATGGATTGCTGCGGCACGTTCACAGTATTGGAGCGGTGTTTGGCAGGTTCCTCTGCCCTGTTACCTGGTCCTGTTCATTTCAATTAATGTAGAAATCATGTGAATCGCCCTCTGCCTGCTTGCTACTTCTAATTCACCCGGGTGTCGGACCAGAAAGCTTTTTACCTGAAGATCTTTGACTGTATAAAAATAATCTTTTAGAATCTTTAAGCAGCAATAGATCCGGGTAGTGACAAGAGGGATGTATTTACAACATGACGAGACTGCATGAGAAGATCCTGAAAGCTAAACTAAGGCACTGCCTTTTTCAAGATCAGTCACTCTCTGGGTAAAGAAGTTTCTCCTGAATTCTCTGTTGGATGGACTAATGATGATCACATTTATGATCCTGAATTTTGGTCTCCCTCACAAGTGGAACCACCTTCTCTGTGTCGACCCCATAATTTTCCCAATTCCAATTCTCTTTCCCGCACCTAGTGGTGCACGAAGGCAGACTTTCATTTGTTTCCATACCAGTGGTTAGCACTGTCGCTTCACAGCTCCAGGGACCCAGGTTCGATTCCCGGCTTGGGTCACTGTCGCTGCGGAGTCTGCACGTTCTCCCTGTGTCTGTGTGGGTGTCCTCTGGGTGCTCCGGTTTCCTCCCCCAAGTCGCGAAAGAAGTGCTGTTAGGTGAATTGGACATTCTAAATTCTCCCTCTGTGTACCCGAACAGGCGTCAGAATGTGGCGACTAGGGGCTTTGCACAGTAACTTCATTGCAGTGTTAATGTAAGCCTACATGTGACAATAAAGATTATTAAATTTAATTAATAATTCCCGGAGCAGGACGCTAATCTGTCACCAGGGGCTTATAGACTGAGGGGGGGGGGGGCGCTTTACATCAAGATTGGCTGACCAGAAGTCTCTTCGGCTCTTACCGCCAGCCATTGGCGTCCTTGGAAGGATTTGACACAGTCAACCTGTTTGACCAAGTTATGGACACACATTCCTTGACCATCACGCCCTGGGGTGGGATTCGAACCCCAAGCTTCTGGCTCAGAGGCAGGGGCGCTACACACTGCTGTGATGACTATCACACTGATCACAGGATCAGATTAAGTAAAAGCTTTTGTAAGAATTGAACTCATGGCCAAGAGTTGAAACTGGCGCACAGCGTGTGCACCCATGCACGTAGACAGTCACGCCATCAGTGTCCGGAAAGCTAAACAGCACACGTAGAGTAAAATCAATACAATTGTCTTTTAGAATTCATGATACACACCGAAAAGAAACCGTATCATACATAAATTAAATCAAAGTAATATGAAGGGAATAAATTAGAAAGACCTTTGATTGACAAACATAAATCTCTTTGAATTAAGAAACAGCAACAGGAAGGACGAGGCCCACAAAAGATAACATAACCAGTTTTAAGTAACCTTCTGTTTGACCATATATTAAAACTTTTTGACACTCAAACCGTTATTAAAGCATCGATAAATCACCTTCTGAAGACCGAGTGTCATTAAGATCAAATAAACTGCAAACGTAACCGGTTAACTTCGAGATAACGCAGTATAGCCTGCTCACTACAGAGTTAAGGAACATTAGATTATTCCAGAGAAAGGGAAGTTAAATATATAAAAAGAGACAGATTCAAATGAACCGACACTCGCTGGTCCTGCATCTCTCTCCAAGAGAGGGAGGAGTCAAGATTCTGTTCCTGCCTGTTTTGTCAAACAAGTCATTCTGGACTTGTAAGTATGACGTTCTTACTTTGTTAAAAGTTTGTAGTGGATAGTCTTTTGGGTATCCATGTTTGAGTATATTTCCCTTTTAGTAATGACAATCTGTTAATACACTTACATTCTGTAAACTCTGTTTGATACTTTTAAATGTTTATCATAAAACCCCACCAGAAAATATAGCTGTGTGTGTGTTACATTGAGTAAGTTTAAGGTCCCAGATGCTCATTAGGTTTTCCGAAAGGACAAGGATCCACACTGAAAAAGTAACAATTTAGTTTGAGTGACTTATCTGGACAATCTCCTTTAGAACATAACTGATAGTAATTTGTCTACTCAAGGCTCTGGAGGTTATATCACTGTAGTGAGAGCCGCTCATTGTTCTGTCTAGGAAGATAGTTTTCCCTCTTTCGCTGGCTTAGTCAGAAACAGACGAGTAAGATGAATCATCCTTGTCAGAAATCCTAAATCATTCACCCTGCACGTTCTCCCCGTGTCTCCGTGGGTTTCCTCGGGTGCTCCGGTTTCCTCCCACAGTCCAAGGATTCATTAGGTGGATTGGCCGTGCTAAATTGGTGGGGTGGGGATACTGGGTTACGGGGATAGGGTGGAGGTGCGAGCTTGTACGTAGTTAGGCCAACGAGAGGCGAGGCCGTATTGGAATTGGTACTGGGTAATGAACCAGGACAGGTGTTAGATTTGGAGGTAGGTGAGCACTTCGGTGATAGTGACCACAATTCGATTACGTTTACTTTAGTGATGGAAAGGGATAGGTATATACTGCAGGGCAAGAGTTATATCTGGGGCAAAGGCAATTATGATGCGATGAGGCAAGACTTAGGATGCATCGGATGGAGAGGAAAACTGCAGGGGATGGGCACAATGGAAATGCGGAGCTTGTTCAAGGAACAGCTGCTGCTTGTCCTTGATAAGTATGTACCTGTCAGGCAGGGAGGAGGTGGTCGAGCGAGGGAACCATAGTTTACTAAGGCAGTCAAAACACTTGTCAAGAGGAAGAAGGAGGCTTATGTAAAGATGAGACATGAAGGTACAGTTAGGGCGCTCAAGAGTTACAAGTTAGCTAGGAATGACCTAAAGAGAGAGCTAAGAAGAGCCAGGAGGGGACATGAGAAGTCTTTGGCAGGTAGGATCAAGGATAACCCTAAAGCTTTCTATAGATATGTCAGGAATAAAAGAAGGACTAGGGTAAGAGTAGGGCCAGTCAAGGACAGTAGTGGGAAGTTGTGCTTGGAGTCCGAGGAGATAGGAGAGTGCTAAATGAATATTTTTTGTCAGTATTCATACAGGAAAAAGACAATGTTGTCGAAGTGAATACTGAGATTCAGGATACTAGACTAGAAGGGCTTGAGGTTCATAAGGAGGAGGTGTTAGCAATTCTGGAAAGTGTGAAAATAGATAAGTCCCCTGGGCCGGATGGTATTTATCCTAGGATTCTCTGGGAAGCTAGGGAGGAGATTGCTGAGCCTTTGGCTTTGATCTTTAAGTCATCTTTGTCTACAGGAATAGTTCCAGAAGACTGGAGGATAGCAAATGTTGTCCCCTTGTTCAAGAAGGGAGTAGAGACAACCCCGGTAACTATAGACCAGTGAGCCTTACTTCTGTTGTGGGCAAAATCTTGGAAAGGTTTATAAGAGATAGGGTGTATAATCATCTGGAAAGGAATAATTTGATTAGAGATCGTCAACACGGTTTTGTGAAGGGTAGGTCGTGCCTCACAAACCTTATTGAGTTCTTTGAGAAGGTGACCAAACAGGTGGATGAGGGTAAAGCAGTTGATGTGGTGTATATGGATTTCAGTAAAGCGTTTGATAAGATTCCCCATGGTAGGCTACTGCAGAAAATACAGAAGCATGGGATTCAGGGAGAATTAGCAGTTTGGATCAGACATTGGCTAGCTGGAAGAAGACAATGGGTGGTGGTTGATGGGAAGTGTTCAGACTGGAGTCCAGTTACAAGTGGTGTGCCACAAGGATCTGCTTTGGGGCCACTGCTGTTTGTCATTTTTATAAATGTCCTGGAGGAGGGCGTAGAAGGATGGGTGAGTAAATTTGCAGATGACACTAAAGTCAGTGGCGTTGTGGACAGTGCGGAAGGATGTTACAAGTTACAGAGGGACATAGATAAGCTGCAGAGCTGGTCTGAGAGATGGCAAATGGAGTTTAATGCAGAAAAGTGTGAGGTGATTCATTTTGGAAGGAATAACAGGAAAACAGAGTACTGGGCTAATGGTAAGATTCTTGGCAGTGTGGATGAGCAGAGAGATCTCGGTGTCAATGTACATAGATCCCTGAAAGTTGCCACTCAGGTTGAGAGGGTTGTTAAGAAGGCGTACGGTGTGTTAGCTTTTATTGGTAGAGGGATTGAGTTTCGGAGCCATGAGGTCATGTTGCAGCTGTACAATACTCTGGTGCGGCCGCATTTGGAGTATTGCGTGCAATTCTGGTCGCCGCATTATAGGAAGGATGTGGAAGCATTGGAAAGGGTGCAGAGGAGATTTACCAGAATGTTGCCTGGTATGGAGGGAAGATCTTATGAGGAAAGGCTGAGGGACTTGAGGCTGTTTTCGTTAGAGAGAAGGTTAAGAGGTGACTTAATTGAGGCATACAAGATGATCAGAGGATTGGACAGGGTGGACAGTGAGAGCCTTTTTCCTCAGATGGTGATGTCTCGCACGAGGGGACATAGCTTTAAATTGAGGGGAGATAGATATAGGACAGATGTAGGTTCTTTACTCAGAGAGTAGTAAGGGGGCGGAATGCCCTGCCTGCAACAGTAGTGGACTCGCCAACACTAAGGGCATTCAAATGGTCATTGGATAAACATATGGACGATAAGGGAATAGTGTTGATGGGCTTTAGAGTGGTTTCACAGGTCGGCGCAACATCGAGGGCCGAAGGGCCTGTACTGCGCTGTAATGTTCTATGTTCTATGTTCTATGTTGGGTGGGGTGCTCTTTCCAAGGGCCGGTGTGCACTCGATGGGCCCAATGGTCTCCTTCTGCACCGTAAATTCTTTGATCTTAAACACCACCCGTACATCATTTTTGTTCTTCTAAACTCAAGGGAATAGATGTAAGTCTGTGAAAGATGTCCCCATAATTTAACCCTTTTAGCCTGGTATTATTCTGGTGGCACCCTCATTACTCTTATTCACTCTCTGTGAAATGTAAAATTCCTTATCTCCCTTCAATTCTATCATGCTCTCTGGTCTACATTGGCTCTCTTTAAAGCAATACCCTGTTTTTAAAATTCTCCTCCTTGCTTTCAAATCCTTCAAAGTGCCATCTTACCATGTGTTCTTATTTCAATTCTGTCTTCTGTCGTTAATGGGTGGACAGTAAATGTTGGGCTGGATTGTCCATTGGCCAATGCCGGAATCGGGAAACACGATTGGGTGGAGAATCGTTTATGACGCCGAAATCGTGGTGGGCGCCGGTTTCACGCCAAATCGCAATTCTCTGGTGCCTCGACAGTGGCGCCAATGCGTTCCACTCCACAGGTACAGTAAACACCATTGACATATCATTAGCGGGCCTGACCCGCGATGCTCCGCCTCCTCTGGGGTGAATTCCCGACGGCGAGGTTCACTTGTGCTTTTAACAATCGTGAAACAGGCGCCGTGGCTGCTGAGGGTGAGAGAGGGGGCACGGAAAGTGCCTGACGTTGCCATAATTGTCAGCGAAACAAAACACTGGCCGGGAGGGTCTTCTGCCAGGGCCGGGCGGAATAGCGGGTGGTGGCCAGGAGATGGGCTGTGGGGTCATGGTGGGTGGGCACAGGGAACGGCATGGTAGCACAGTGGTTAGCACAGCTGCCTATGGCACTGAGGACCCAGGTTCGAATCCTGGCCCTGGGTCACTGCCCGTGTGGAGTTTGCACATTCTCTCAGTGTCTGCGTGGGTTTCGCCCCCACAACCCAAAGATGTGCAGGTTGGCCGCGCTAAACTGCCCCTTAATTTTAAAAATTGAGTGGGGGGGGGGACCCTCCTCTATGGCAGGGATCGTTTTGGGGGCCTCAGAGATTGGGACGCCATTTAAAAATGGCCTCCCGATCACTCGCTATATTGGGGAGCTCTGGCGAGTGGATCTCCCCACTGTACAAAATGGGGCAATCGCAATGTTACCTTTAAGCACAGGTGCAACTCCCCAATTAATATTCTGCCAGGGAGGAACTGATTACCTGGGTGCACTTTGAAATGTGATACACACCATTGAGTCACAGTTAGATTAATGTTTATCTTAACTCTCCACTTCCTGGATTCTGGAGGCTGCACAAAAGCCCATGCAATATAACCATATAGCTTTGGCAGAGGTTCTTAATGATCTAACTTCGGGGCCCCCACCCATGCCATTAATCTTCAAGGTGTCAAGACAGCCCATTTTATATTGCACAAGTGGAAGTCCAGAGAAAATTCTGCGAAAATAATGGGAAGTACTTCCCCGTTCCTTATCAGTTATTCCATAAATATGGGATCAACTGTAAAGCAACAGCTGAGCCTGTTTAAGGTCCTTTAAGATGAAGTTTTGGATTCGTAGAGTCTTTAAATCCTAGAACAGTGTAGAACAGAAGACCATTTGGCCTATCATGTCTGTGTATTTAGTTCATCTCCTCAACGCTTTCTCTATAGTCCTGCAAATCTTCCAATTCAAATATTTACACAATTTGCTTTTGAAGGTCACCCCTCTTGAAGCTCCTCCGATTATCCTTTCTGGCAGTGCATTCCAGATCACAATAATTCACCTAACAAAAATAATTCTCCTCACCTCACTGGTTCAATTACTTTAAATCTATTTCTTTGGGTTACTGATTCTGATTTACTTCATCAGAACCCTTAATGATTTGGAATACCCCTCTATTAAATCTCCTGTTATATTACCATGATTGCTAATATGGTGTATTCTTTGTCCTTTCTTCCAGAATGAGCCAATGTAGTGTTGACAAAGAATATACCAATCAAACGATTGAAACAAAACTAATTTATTATTACACTATTGATTAAATGAAGTTTGCACACTCTACTGAGCTACAGATAATAATTAAGTGATATTGAATCTGTCTTACAGTACTCAGTAATCTAAATAGTCACTAACTACACTATGATCTAACCTCATTCTAACTCTATCTATTCTAATCTTCTTCGTATGCTTTCACCATATGCTACTTCCAGAATTCCCTCAGAGTCTGACTTAAATACAGAGAAGTGGTAACACCCTCTAGTGTTTGATTTACACAGAGATGTAATTATTAACCCTTCACTAACCTGACCAAATACATATCATTACATCTCCCTTTAGCCCTCTTTGCTCTAAGGAGAAGTAGTTATCATGCCTTGAAGGGCAACACAGCAGAGTAAGGGTCACCTGTTCTGGGTAACCAATCGGGGTTCAGAGTGGGGAATAGGCAAGAGCATTCCAGCTGCTCCAGTGGATCCTTGTAAATAAATCCTTTGTTGTTCACTAATGAAGTCTCTGAAAGGGCTTCATCACAGGAGAACAATCCCATCTTTTCTCGTTTCTCCACATTTGCATTTCACTGGTTCCATAAGAGCAAATCAAGTTCAGGAAGAAGAGAAGAAAGTTCAGGGGAGGAGTAACCTGCATCAATGAAGTCACAAAAGATGGGTATAAGTTTTTTTTAAAATGAATTTAGAGTGCCCAATTTTTTTCCAATTAAGGGGCAATTTAGCATGGCTAATTCACCTGCCCTGCACAGCTTTGGGCTGTGGGGGTGCGACCCACACAGACACTGGGAGAATGTGAAAACTCCACACGGACAGTGACCCAGGGCCAGGATCAGACCTGGGTCCTCGACGCTGTGAGTCAGCAGTGCTAACCAATGTGCTATGATGCTGCCCCAAAGATGAATGTAAGTAAGGCTGTAAAACCCTCGATGAAATATATATAAAATATATGCCTCCTGTGACATTGCTCTTTATAACGCACAGCGTCTGCATGACGATGGCTAAAGTGTGATGCTTGCATCTGCTGTCATCCCATTTCCCCGCCCTTCCCCCATATCCTTCATTGGAAATTTCAGTCACTGCAATTGGAATCTTCCCAAGTCGGCACAAAGTAGTGTCAGGAAGATGGCCTACAGATGGTGGCCTGTTTCTTCACCTGCGGAAACCTGGAAGCTATCCCAGTTAGATTTACTTTATTGCTAAAACAGTTCTAGAATAATAAAAAGATTAGACACTATGGAAGAGTGCTGCATTGCATTTTTTTTTGACTGGCATGGTACTCTTTATAACTTGTGTCAGCTTGGCTCAGCTGACATACACTTGCCTCTCATTCAAAAGGTTCTAGGTTCAAGTTCCAATCCATATCCCTGGCATGAAAGCAAGGCTGATACTACCGTGCAGTCCTGTTGGAAGTACCACCTTATGGGAACAATGTTTTTTTTTATAATAATCACTTATTGTCACAAGTAGGCTTCAATTAAGTTACTGTGAAATGTTAACCTAATTTCTAATTGCTGGCAACCCAGGAATGGGTGCTGGCACCATTTGAAAACTGCATCCTCTGAGGGGGATGCGAGATGCCTCCAGCTCCGGAGCAGTTCGCAATTTTCAAGAACCGGAAGGAACGAGGGAAGGGGAAAGTGGCTCACCACTAATTAACCTGAACAAATTAAGCTTGTTTCCTTCTCCTTTCTGTTTTGTGAAAATTAACGGGTCAACCCCTGTTGGATCGAGTGATGGAATGCAACTTGATTTCCATGACCACTATGCACCATTTTTATCCTCCTGGCGCTTTCATAAGCTGTCTGCTCCCATGGCAAGCCTCCAACATGGCTGCCACCTGAATTTGGTATGGGGACCGGACAGGCAGCTCCTGTTTCCTGGAAATACAAGGTGCCTCTAATTGGGCGACGAAATTGCCCAAGCAGCCCATTTTCATCTAAAAAATAGCATTGCAAGATGTTGTTTATTTATTCTCTGGAGGTTAGAAGAATGAGAGATGATCTTATTGAAATCTACTAAAGTTTGAAGAGCCTGATAGAGTAGAGGCTGAGAGATTGTTTCCGCTCGTCGGAGAATCTTAAACACGGGGGCACGCTCTCAGGATAAGGGGACGATCATTTAGTCATGAGATGAGGAGGAATCACTTCACTCAAAGGGTTGTGAATCTCTGGAATTCTCTTCCCCAGGGGGTTGTGGGTGCTCCATTGTTGAATACAATTCATGCTGGGATGGATGAATTTTGTTCTCTCGGAGGATATGGGCAGCATGCAGGAAATGAAGATCAAGGTCGGCCATGATCATAATGAATGGGCGGAGCAGGCTCGATGAGTTCTTGCGTTTTTGTTCTTGTGGGGTCAAGACCCAGAATTCATCTGGTCATCGGGTTCCCAACCCTGTTTTCAAAATCCGACCCAGGTGCCTGTCTGTTCAACAGAGGGTATTATGCGGGGAAGGGCATGTGGTGATATACATCACTGTAAGTACACAAAGGGTTAATGTACATACACTACACCTAGCTAGACACTAGAGGGAACACCAGAGACATGACACACAGACAGTCAACCAATAGGTCAGTAAGATAGGACACGACCAATGGGCATTCACGATACACACAGAGGTGACACTACCACGGGGGGCATTACACCAACCCATATATAAGGACACTGCACACATGATCTTCCTCTTTCCAGTGGAGACACTCAGTGCTGTACACAGGATTGATTTGAAACACATCACTCCCACCACGTGGATTGTAGCAGGCTGGTTCGTCAGTCTCAGTAGCTATAGCAGGATTAACAGTAGCGTCGAATCCAAGTAGGAGAATTGTTAATAGTTTAATAAACGTGTCAAAGCTTTCTCCAAGTCTGAACCTTCCTTTGTCAGAGTGCACATCAAGGAAGCAGCTTATGCTACATCAAGAGCATAACAAAACAGGGCAGGCATTGTATCCCTCAGCCCACACAATTAAAAACAGTTAAAATGACCACTTACCTACTTGTGGGATCTTTGCTGTTTACCAATTGGCTGCTCCATTTTCCGACACAATAACAGTCGCTGCACTTTGAAAGTACTCCAATTTTGTTGAGTGTTACGGGATGTTCTAAGAATGTGAATGATGCTATATAAATGCAAGTTCTTTCTTTGAATGTTTTTCTTCTTTATGAAGCTTTTGAGGACTGTTTCTTGAGCAACACAAGCATGGAAAGATCTATGACTGCGTGTGCTGAAGCACATCATTTATCCAGAATTACTCAGTGAACAGTTAGTTCAAAACTTTACATCCGCTCAGCCATATTTTCAATACCTTTCCACCTGGTCAATAGATACAAATGATCATGATTATCCAATTCTCGTTGTTTTACCACTTGCAATTACAGTAAATCTCTACCTCCATGCAAGGCAGACAGGAGTTGAAATTAAATTAATTGAAAATCGCTAATTGTCACAAGTAGGCCGCAAATGAAGTTACTGTGAAAAGCCCCTAGTCGCCACATTCCGGCGCCTGTTCGGAGAGGCTGTTACGGGAATCATGCTGCTGGCCTGCCTTGGTCTGCTTTCAAAGCCAGCGATTTAGCCCAGTGCTAAACAGCCCCCTGACCACAGCCCCTGAAACAGGAACAGATTCTGCAGGGCCTTGTGTGTGTGTGTGCATGTGGCGTGTGTATGTGTGTGCGCGTTTATGCCTGTGTGCGCACATGCATGTGTGTACACGTCTGCATGTATGCACATATGTGTGCATGGGTGTGGTTGCACATGTCTGTGTGTGTATGTATATAAATGTGCGGGTCGCGTGTGGCCCACAGGTATTTTTTAAAATAAATTTAGAGTATCCAATTCATTTTTGTCCAATTAAGGGGCAATTTACCGTGGCCAATCCACCTACCCTGCACATCTTTGGGTTGTGGGGGCGAAACCCATGCAAACACAGGGAGAATGTGCAAACTCCACACGGACAGTGACCCAGAACCGGGATCGAACCTGGGACCTCGGCGCCGTGAGGCAGCAGTGCTAACCACTGCGCCACCGTGCTGCCTGTGGCCCACAGGTATAACCTAAAGTGACTGTTATAAAGACCACTTCTGATTTACATCTGAGTTGAAATGCCAAAGAATATCCTAAATGTCTTTTAAAAAGTCGAATTGTAACATTGTTATACCACTTTATAGTGGACTCCAGTGCTTCAAAGAAGCTGCATGTGTTTTGAATTTTGCTTTGATTCATTGTATAATGCTATTCTCGTCTTTCTGCCTGTAGGCTCCATTTAATGGCTCTGTCCAATGCGATAGTGGACACAATGTCTTGAGTAATATATTACAGGGAGTTTCTTGGTTTATATTAACATGAATCTGCTGAGTCTAAAGAAAGGCTCCTTCCTGTTGCAATTAGGGGAACATTCGGAACAATTTTCCTTTAATGCCCAGTTTAGGTCCCTCAAGGTCAAGAACACGATTAAATTATTTGCATCATTGAGCTAAGCTGTGGGAATTGCTGCTGGAAGCAAAACGAGACCAGAAAAGATAATGTGATGCAAACCAACAATCCTTGGTCTTTATGTAGCTGTTAAAATATTTTCCTCGCACTTACTTAACCACTCTCACAGTTAACCTAACAGCCGAGCAACAGGCTCGCAATGAAGGCACTGGGCTTGCTCAGAACTGAGCCTTCTATCCATGTTGGAATATTGGCAGTGCCATCCAGGAGCATCAATCCTTGGATCAATCTGAGTTGGAGAAGGACTCAGTACGCACTTGGGTTGTCAACGTGCCAGGATTTCCCTGGGTCTCCAGGAATTAATACCTCGCACTATTCCCAGTATCCTGGGCCATATTTATCCCTCAATCAGTCTCACAAAAACAGATTATCTGGTCGCTATCAGAATGCTGATTTTGGGATCTTGCTGTGCACAAATTAGCTGCCATGTTTCCTACATTGCAACAATGACTACGCTTCAAGAAGCACTTCAATGGCTGCAAAATGCAACATAAATAATGCTATATATAAAGAATACAAGACCAGGTATGTACTTCTGAGGCTGTATAAGGCTCTGGTCAGACCCCATTTGGAGTATTGTGAGCAGTTTTGGGCCCCGTATCTAAGGAAGGATGTGCTGGCCTTGGAAAGGGTCCAGAGGAGGTTCACAAGAAAGATCCCTGGAATGAAGAGCTTGTCGTCTGAGGAACGGCTGAGGAATCCGGGTCTGTACTCGTTGGAGTTTAGAAGGATGAGGGGGGATCTTATTGAAACTTACAGGATACTGCGAGGCCTGGATAGAGTGGACGTGGAGAGGATTTTTCCACTTGTAGGAAAAACTAGAACCAGAGGACACAATCTCAGGCTAAAGGGACATTCCTTTCAAACCGAGATGAGGAGGAATTTCTTCAGCCAGAGGGTGGTGAACCTGTGGAACTCTTTGCCGCAGAAGGCTGTGGAGGCCAAATCACTGAGTGTCGTTAAGACAGAGATAGATAGGTTCTTGATTAATAAGGGGATCAGGGGTTGTGGGTGAAGGCAGGAGAATGGGGATGAGAAAAATATCAGCCATGATTGAATGGTGGAGCAGACTCGATGGGCCGAATGGCCTAATTCTGCTCCTATGTCTTAGGTCTTATAGTCTTATAAATACAAATCTTTTTGGTGAAGTGTTTGACCATCAATCCAGGCAACAATAAATCCTGGGCTTGTATTTTCATCCCCTTCCTTTGAAAATCTGGTGTTCCCCCTGCCTTGGCATTGTCCGCAGACTTAGATATTTGAGGCTACATATTTTGCAGACCGACTGAAGGCACAAACATCGGCTGGGCACAGGTCCAGAGTGCGGAATCAGCATCATAAATTCGTAGCGCTCCCTCTGACTGTTGCTCGCATCCCGTGACGCTCCATACCAGCTGTGTGATCAGCAGATTGATCCATGGGTAACTGTAATCAAGTGACTCTTGTCATAAAAATATCCATGTAATTGGTCAAAGAAAGGTAGGTTTTGCTTGTGTATTCTTAGGCTATTGATATTTATATAAACTACCATTGTCTACCAGCCTTATTTTAATTTTGGCCAATTCGTTAATCTAATTTGCGGCTTCCAGATTTATCATAGAGAGCCCACACTTTAACCGCACATTCCTTCAGAGGAAACCTAGCTGCTTTATGAACATTAAGTCACATATTTGTTACATAACCCAGAATTCATCATTATCCCCCAATTCTGCTAAACCTTTGTGGAATTCGGATAAATCTGTTGGGCATGACACGTCTTTTATGAAACTCGGTTGGCCTGGGGTTGCTGGCCTACAGTAATGTGCAAAATGTGTTGGAATGAACATTGCTGATAATGAACGACAATGTTTCTTGTGGGAAAATTAAATGAAATCAATCTATTAATATTTATGCATCTGACCTTTGTAAAATGTATTAAAAATAAGTTATTTTGAAAGACGTGTTAGCATCAATAAAGCCCAAGCTTCTAACAAGGAAAAATCCTGTAAGATGCTACGTTCTATCCACTTTCCTGTGTGTCTGAGAAACCAGGGCAATAAGTAAAGATCTGTGGAAGAAAGCAGAGGCCTTTGGAATGCAGGTGCGAAGAGGTTTGCTTAAAATTCCACAAACAGTCTCAAAGACGAATGAAGAGGTATTCATTTCAGCTGTTTGACCAGAGCTGAAAAGCTACAGAGGCCTCTTCTAGAGGGTAAAGTGGAGGGCAGCAGAAAGAGGGGTCGGCCTGGGCCTAGTTGGATGATGGGCATCACAAGAGTGGTTACTGACAAGCTACAGTGGAAGTGTGAGGACGATGCAAGAGCGATGGACGTGACATACATTGACAGCAGATCTCCTGGAAGGAGTAGACACAAGCAGATACGGGTAGCATAGTGGTTAGCACAGTTGCTTGACAGCTCCAGGGTCCCAGGTTTGATTCCCGGCTTGGGTCGCTGTCTGTGCGGAGTCTGCACGTTCTCCCTGTGACTGCGTAGGCTTCCTCCGGGTGCTCCGGTTTCCTCCCACAGTCCAAAGATGTGCGGGTTAGGTGGATTAGCCATGCTAAATTGCCCCTTAGTATCCAAAAAAGTTAAGTGGGGTTACTGGGATAGGGTGGAGGTGTGGGCTTGAGTAGGATGCTCTTTCCAAGAGCCGGTGCAGACTCGATGGGCCGAATGGCCTCCTTCTGCACTGTAAATTCTATGAGAACATGACTGAACGTTGTCATCCATTGCCTCAGCACCTAATTTTGATGAGTTGCTCCTGCCCCTCAATGTTCCCTTTCCGTACATACAGATGGTCGTACTTCACCTCTTCCTGATGCTGAACAAATTTGGAAATACTTTAGTTTTACGGCTGTTGGCTCAGGCTCAGGGGTATCACTCTTGTCTCTGAATCATAAGGTTTCAGAATCAATCTCACTCCAAGACTCGAGCACAAAGTGTAGTACTGAGGGAGTGCTGCACTGGTGGATGTGCCATCTTTCAGATGAGGCATGAGAACAAGGCCCCCCACCTGGGCTGAGGAACCCACAACACTATTTTGAAGCACAACAGTGCAGTTGTCCTCCCAGTCCTCACCCAATATATGTGATGAAAAGATGATGTGGTGGTTATTTCATCACTGGGAGCTTGCTGTGTATACATTGGCTACCTTTTTTCCTACATCTCACAGTCACTGCCCTTCAAAAATATTTCCTTGGTAGGAATGTGTTCTGTAATGGTTTAACGGAACGAGGCAGTACTGAAACGTAAGGTGTTCTTTTCTTTCAATGGTTCAAATGTATATTTCAATGTGTGGGATTGAATGTCGAAGTTCTTACACTCTTGATGGGACTAACAAACGGTTACTTTAGAGAATGGCTGAATATTTCAGGCTGGTAATTCAATTGTTAATTTGGAGACATTTTCTTGATCACCTTCAGGGGTCAAAGGGGAAACTTGATAGTGTTTTAGTTCCTTGAAAGCTGTATCTTTTACAGGGGGGTGGGGGGGCAAATATGTTGGCTAAGAGTCCATGACAGAGCAAGTTATACACGGCTGGTAGGGAGTAATGAATTCACGATCCATATGGACCTTTTTCTTTATGCATACCACAGTTTATGGCCCAGAAATTATGTTGTGAGATACAACATCTGAACACAGAACACATTCATCTCAACTTCCTCCCTGCGCATTTGCAGTCGAGGCAGGCTAATGCTTCCGACTTCAGACAATGTTCAAATAAATCCCAAGCCATATTTTCAAGGGCTCCGCGCCTCTGTCAGGCCCTGTGATACAGCTGTCAGTGCTCGGGCGAGAGCCTGCAATACAGCAGGTGTTTTATATATCAGAGTTCCCCTGGTGGACCCAATCATTTCATTGTTCAGGTACAGGTTGGGACTGACGTGCATTTCTAACACATGTCCTGTTTTTATTTGAAGGGCTTTATATATCATTCCTGGAGCTGCGAGGCTTATAGTGTGTAATTTTTAGGCATAAAACAGACCGGAAACTGGAATGATTTGCAGTGGATCCAGGGTATCTCATTCATTGTTGTTTGTGACAGATTGCTGTGCACAGAATGGCTGCCACTTCCTCCATCACAAGAGTGGCAGACACTTCACCAACAGGAATGTACTGTGTGAGCTGTGGATAGTTCTTTAAGGTGACTTGAAATTGCGCTCGGTGCAACGTAAACCCAGGGCGGGATTCTCGGTCTCGCCACACCTGTTTCCTGGTGCAACGCGCCCCCGCCGGCAGCAGGATTCTCCGTCCCGGCAGCCGGCCAATGTGGCCACCCCCACGCCGTTGGGAAATCCGCGGACGTGAGTGCGCTGCCGGCGAAACGGAGGATCCCCTCGACGGAGAATCCAGCCCCCAATTTTTAAAAAACTCCTTCCTTCTTTCCTATCCACCTTCGCGTCTTCGAAGATACAAATCATGACCCAGGCATTTGCTCCAAGGTCGGGATTTTACACATTATCTGGCCTTAAAAAGAGGCCTCTCTCGGCCTGGAGTAGGGCAACTCCCTAAGTGGGAACTGTCCACATTTTGTCCTCTCCTCCCAGTCTTGTTTCGAAAATGGGCAATTTCCAAGTGGCCAGGGGCTGTTTTTTTTATATTCATTATTGTGATGTGAGCATCTCTGGCAAGGGCACACATATTGCCCATTCCTAATTGCCCTCTAAAAAGTGGTGGTGAGCCACCTTCTTGAACCGCTGTAGTCTGTGTGGTGTGGGTACGTCCAGCAGTGCTGTTAAGGAGTTCTAGGATTTTGACCCCGTGACAGTGAAGGAATGGCGATATCCAGTAAAATCTCTAGTATTTGGCACTCCACCAACCAGCATTCTCTATTAATCAGAATTCCCCAGTTGGGTCTGTCCAGTCTGTTTTTTCGGCTGGAGATGTCTCTCCGAAATCAATACCCCTGCCCCCTTTCCTGAGACCCCAACATCTGCATCCCCACAAGGTCACCCTGGAGCTTTCTGACCAGATGAAAATGCGGAACTCACCTTACATCCTAGTTAACCGGCATATCTGATAAACGTGGCACCCCCCCCATTCCCAGAGTCTGCCACAGCAGTCTTACTGGAGCAACGCAAGAGGTCATGTGCCTTGGTGGAGAACTTACGGGTGGTGGTGTCCCCAAGCAAATGTTGCTCTTGTCCTTTGAGGTGGTAGAGGCCGTGGGTTTGGAAGGTTCTGTTGAAGGAGCCTGGGTGAGTCTTGTAGGTGGCACACACTGCTGCCACTCTGCGTCATGGTTGGAGGGTGTGAATATTGAAGGGGTTGGATGGGGTGCCAATCGAGTGGGCATACATTTTGGGGATACATTTGGAGTACTCAATTCTTTGCTTTTTCCAATTGTGGAACAATTTTAGGTTGGCCAATTCACCCACCCTGCACATCGTTTCGGGTTGTGGGGGTGATGCCTACGAGATTCCTGAGTGTTGTTGGATCTGCAAGTGGGGAGGAACTTGCTCCCCCCAAACAGACCATCATGCAGCTCTAGGACTTGTAGTCGCCACATTATGCCCAAGCATCCAGCTTCCAGCAAGCTGCAGAATCAGAGCCCTTACTCACAACTTGGCCCTCTTTAAGTGGTGCCGAGATTTGATTGGATAGGTACTATTTTACACAGAATGTACAAGCCAGAGGTAGGCCATTTGACCCAACTGGGCTGTTCTGGCATTTATACTCCACACAAGCCTATTCTCATCCTACCTCATGTATTGCCAACAGCATACTCTTCCACAGTCCTCCAGCCTCATTCATCTATCCAGCTACCCCTTAAATCCATCATGCTATTCCGTATGACAGCTAGCGTCATGTTCTTGCCGCTATTTGCTTATTGAGGTTTCTCCAGAACTCCTTATTGGTTTTAAGAGTATATTTAAGAGTATATTTCTGGTCCCTGGTTTTGGATATCGGATAGCACTGTTGCTTCACAGCGCCAGGGTCCCAGGTTCGATTCCCAGCTTGGGTCACTGTCTGTGCGGCATCTGCACGTCCTCCCCGTGTCTGCGCCGGTTTCCTCCGGGTGCTCCGGTTTCCTCCCACAAGTCCCGAAAGTCGTGCTTGTTAGGTGAATTGGACATTCTGAATTCTCCCTCCATGTACCCGAACAGGCGCCGGAACGTGGCGACTAGGGGATTTTCACAGTAACTTCATTGCAGTGTTAATGTAAGCCTACTTGTGACAATAAAGATTATTATTATTATTAACTCAACAGGTATGGTGGCACCTGTAGGAAGAGAAACAGAGTTAGCATTTCGAGTTCCATATGACTTTGTCAAAACTGAGTTCCCGCTGAGTTTTTCCGGCACTTTTTGTTATTATTTCAGGCCCCTACATCCGCAATATTTTGTTTTCATTTTCGTGAGTTGTTACAATAATTTATTTTCTCTCAAATTCAATATTAGATTAATCGGCATCGCCCCTTTCCCGGAGCTTGCCGGATAACAGAGATTTTATGCTAGTTCCAATTCAGGATGGTGTGTGGCTTGGAAGGGATATGCAGGTGGCTGTAATACCGTGAGTCTGCTGCCCTCCTCCTTCTATTGATTGATTGATTTGATTTATTGTCACATGTACCGAAGTACAGTGAAAAGTATTTTTCTGCGGCCGAGGGAACTTACACAGAAAGTACACAGTAGACAAAAAGAATAATCAACAGAGAACATTGACAAATGGTACATCGACAAACAGTGATTGATTACACTGTGAAACAAAGGGCCAAACAAAGCAAATACATGAGCAGGAACAGCATAGGGCGTCGTGAATACAGGGAACAGATCAGTCCGAGGGGGAGTCGTTGAGGAGTCTTGTAGCTGTGGGGAAGAAGCTGTTCCTATGTCTGGATGTGCGGGTCTTCAGACTTCTGTATCTTCTGACTGATGGAAGGGTCTGAAAGAAAGTACAGAAAGGTGCCTTTGACAGCACCTTCCAGATCCCTGACCTCTAGGTGGTGGAGGTCAGGGATCTGGACGGGGCTGTCAAAGGATCCTCAGTAAATTGCTGCATTGCATCTTGTAGACGGTACACATCACAACCACTAGGCGTCGGTGGTGGAGGGAATGAATGTTCAAGGTGGTGGGCAGGATGCCAGTCAGGCGGGTTGCTTTATTCTAGATTGTTTTGAGCTTCTTGTGCGCTAACAAAGAACAAAGAACAGGCCCTTCAGCCCTCCAAACCTGCATCGGTCATGATACTAGCCTTGGCCAAAACCCTCAGCACTTCCTCGTGCTGTATCCCTCTATACCCATCCTATCCATGTATTTGTCAAGATACCTTTTGAATATCGTTAATGTATCTGCTTCCACAGCCTCCCCTGGCAGCGCGTTCCAGGCACTCACCACCCTCTGTGTAACAAACCTGCCTCACACATCTCCTCTAAACTTTGCCCCATAGACCTTAAACCTCTGCCCCCAGGTGACTGACCCCTCCACCCTGGGTAAGAGTGCCTGCCCATCCACTCTATCCATGCCCCTCATAATCTTGTAGACCTCTATCTGGTCACCCCTCAACCTCCGTCATTCTAATGAAAACAGTCCAAGTTTATTCAGCCTCTCCACATAGCTAACACCCTCCAGACCAGACAACATCCTGGTAAACCTCCTCTGCAGCCTCTCCAAAGCCTCCACATCCTTCTGGTAGTGTGGCAACCAGAATTGTGCACAATATTCCAAGTGCAGCCTTAACATGGTTCTATACAACTGCAACATGGCTTGCCAGTTTTTATACTGCTGTTGGACCAGCTCCCATCCAAGAGAACAGCAGCAAATGTCACCATTTACACCGTGGGTTTTAACTTTTGAATAGAATTGAGATTTATAACCATATTGTAAGTATGGCTCCAGTTTCAAACCGCCTGGAGAATTGGGCATTCCTCTGACTCTTTAGGGTGGTAAATGAACTGGGTATTATCTGTTTCAATCTCATCTAAGTAGCACTGTAGAAAGTCCAAGTATTAAACTGTGTGAGTCAGTGCTCCACAATAAAGGTGTATTTCTAAACGAGCCCTTTGCAACAGCAGAAAAGCCAAACAGTGCCGAGGGATTTTCTTTTCCTTTTTGAGTTTCTTCAGGAGAAAGAAAGATTTCTTTTTGAAAGAAAGGTCTGCTTGAGAGATTATTTCAAAAAGCTCTAAAATGTCATGCGATAGTCAGGTATTACAGGATATGAAAGAACACTTGGGGCACAAAAGAGATGTATGATAGCCTGAAATTGCCTTTATTTGTTATAAATCATGAGTGAGGGCTTGAGGGAAAATGGTTTATACAGCCAGTTGTTAGGATCTGGAATGTGCTACCTGAGATATTACTGGAAGGAGCTCCAATCGTGACAAAGAGTTGGATATTTACGAGAAGGGGAGAAAATGGCAGAGTTCCAACGAAAGAGCAGGGGGATGGGAGTAACTGGATGGATCTTTCAAAGGGCTGACACAGACATGTCAGCCAAAGGGCCTCCTTTGCCCTTCAGTACACCTTTCAGTGGTGGACCGTTCCTCAGTTTCAGCAGCATGATCTTCAGTGCTATTCCTGACGTGTGGAGTCAGCGTCTTCACTGGCTGAGCATATCTTGCAACAAGCCTGAGGAAAAAATACACAAGTGGGCGGAATATTGTGGAGCTGATGGGGGTTTCAGGCACCAGCTGGAGAGCTGGCAAGACCCCCCACCGTCGGGTGGGTGTCATACCAGTAATAGTCACCACCTCCCTTGTGATGCTGCTGAGTACTAGAGCTGGGTTTTGATTGGCCATCAGCTCTTGGGTGGTAGGACTTTGAACCGGAGGGGGTGGCGGGGGAGCGGGGGGGGGGGGGGAGGCCTGTTGCGCTTTGTATCACTTGGACTCTTGACAAGCCAGCACCGGGCCCTGCCCTTCCCTCATGACGACACAAAAATTGGTGGAGTTGTAGATAGTGAAGAGGATTGTCAGAGGATACAGCAGGATATAAACTGGTTGGAGTCTTGGGCGGTGAAGTGGCAGATGGAGTTTAATCCGGACACATGTGCGGTAATGCACTTTGGAAGGTCCAAGGCACGTAGGAATTACACAGTAAATAGTAGAACTCTTGCGAGTACTGACAGGCAGAGAGATCTGGGCGTGCATGTCCACCGATCACTGAAAGTGGCAACGCAGGTGGATAAGGTGGTCAAGAGGGCATACGGCATGCTGGCCTTCATCAATCGGGGCATTGAATATAAAAATTGGCAAGTCATTTTGCAGTTGTACCTGACTCATTTGGAATATTGTGTACAATTCTGGTCGCCAGAAGGATGTGGAGATGCTGGCGTTGGACTGGGGTGAGCACAGTAAGAAGTCTTACAGCACCAGGTTAAAGTCCAACAGGTTTGTTTCGATGTCACTAGCTTTCGGAGCACTGCTCCTTCCTCAGGTGAATGAAGAGGTATGTTCCAGAAACATATATATAGACAGATTCAAAGATGCCAGACAATGCTTGGAATGCGAGCATTAGCAGGTGATTAAATCTTTACAGATCCAGAGATGGGGTAGCCCCAGGTTAAAGAGGTGTGAATTGTGTCAAGCCAGGACAGTTGGTAGGATTTCGCAGGCCAGATGGTGGGGGTTGAATGTAATGCGACATGAATCCCAGGTCCCGTTTGAAGCCGCACTCATGTGTGCGGAACTTGGCGATAAGCTTCTGCTCGGCGATTCTGCGTTGTCGCGTCCTGAAGGCCGCCTTGGAGAACGCTTACCCGGAGATCAAAGGCTGAATGCCCTTGACTGTTGAAGTGTTCCCCGACTGGAAGGGAACATTCCTGTCTGGTGATTGTCACACGATGTCCGTTCATTCGTTGTCGCAGCATCTGCATGGCCTCGCCAATGTACCACGCTTCGGGACATCCTTTCCTGCAGCGTATGAGGTAGACAACGTTGGCCGAGTCGCACGAGTATGTACCGCGTACCTGGTGAGTGGTGTTCTCACGTGTAATGGTGGTATCCATGTCGATGATCTGGCACGTCTTGCAGAGATTGCCATGGCAGGGTTGTGTGGTGTCATGGTCACTGTTCTGAAGGCTGAGTAGTTTGCTGCAAACAATGGTTTGTTTGAGGTTGCGCGGTTGTTTGAAGGCAAGTAGTGGGGGTGTGGGGATGACCTTGGCAAGATGTTCATCTTCATCGATGGCGTGTTGAAGGCTGTGAAGAAGATGTCGTAGTTTCTCCGCTCCGGGAAAGTACTGGACGACGAAGGGTATTCTGTCGGTTGTGTCCCATGTTTGTCTTCTGAGGATGTCGGTGCGGTTTTTTGCTGTGGCGCGTTGGAACTGCCGATCGATGAGCCGAGCGCCATATCACATTCGTACGAGGGCATCTTTCAACGTCTGTAGATGTCTATTACGCTACTCCTCGTCTGAGCAGATCCTGTGTATACGGAGAGCTTGTCCATAGGGGATGGCTTCTTTAATGTGTTTAGGGTGGAAGCTGGAGAAGTGGAGCATCGTGAGGTTATCCGTGGGTTTGCGGTAAAGCGAAGTGCTGAGGTGACCGTCCTTGATGGAGACGAGTGTGTCCAAGAATGCAACTGATTTTGGAGAGTAGTCCATGGTGAGTCTGATGGTTGGATGGAACTTATTGATGTCATCGTGTAGTCGTTTCAGTGATTCTTCGCCGTGGGTCCAAAGGAAAAAAATGTCATTGTGTATCTGGTGTATAACATCGGTTGAAGGTCCTATGTGGTGAGTAGGTCTTGTTCAAACTTGTGCATGAAGATGTTGGCGTATTGGGGTGCGAATTTGGTCCCCATGGCTGTTCCGTGCGCCTGGATGAAGAACTTGTTGTCGAAGGTGAAGACGTTGTGATCCAGAATGAAACGGATGAGTTGCAGAATTGCGTCTGGAGATTGGCAGTTGTCGGTGTTGAGTACTGAGGCTGTTGCAGCAATGCCGTCGTCATGGGGGATGCTGGTGTAGAGTGCCGAGACGTCCATTGTGACGAGGAATGGTCCTAGTTCAACTGGTCCATGGGTGCTGAGTTTCTGTAGGAAGTCCGTTGTGTCGCGACAGAAGCTGGGCGTACCTTGTACGATGGGTTTCAAGATGCCCTCGATGTAGCCAGAGAGGTTCTCACACAGGGTCCCATTACCTGAAACGATAGGACGGCCTGGTGTGTTGGCCTTGTGTATTTTCGGTAGGCAGTAGAGATCTCCAATGCGGGGAGTACTTGGGATGAGAGCACGTAGGGTGCTTTGAAGATCTGGATCCAAGGTCTTGATCAGTCTGTTAAGTTGGCGTATGTGTTCCTTGGTCGGATCTGCGGGTAACTGTCTGTAGTGTTCTTGGTTGTTCAGTTGTCGGTATACTTCTTTGCAGTAGTCCGTTCTGTTCAGTATGACAGTGGCCCCTCCTTTGTCTGCTGGTTTGATGATGATGCTGCGGTTGGTCTTGATGTGGATGCTTTGGAGAGGGTACAGAAGCGGTTTACTAGGATGTTGCCTGGTATGGAGGGCATTAGCTATAAGCAGAGGTTAGATAAACTCGGTCTGTTCTCACTGGAATGACGGAGGTTGAGAGGCGACCTGATAGTGGTCTACAAGATTATGAGGGGCATGGACAGAGTGGATAGTCAGATGCTCTTTCCTGGTAGGAGAGTCAAATACTAGGGGACATAGGCTTAAAGTGCGTGGGGAGAAGTTTAGAACAGAGGTGCGAGGCAAACGTTTTACACAGAGGGTGGTAAATATATGGAATGCACTGCCTGGGGAGGTGGTGGGAGCAGGTACGATAGCGGCATTCAAGGGACATCCAGAGAAATATATGAACAGGTTGGAATTGAAGGATACGTAAGTGCAGACGGTTTTAGTTTAAGCAGGTACCATGGTCGGTGCAGGCTTGGGGGGGCTGAAGGGTCTGTTCCTCTGCTGTATTGTTCTTTGTTTGTTCCTGGATATCAAAGACACTGGGGGTGGACATCCTGCCACCCTAGAGTTGATGGCCAATCAAAACCCAGCTTTTCTAATCAGCAGCGCCACAAAGGAGATGGTGGCTACCGCTGCTGTGACACCCACCCGTGGCCGAGGATCGAGCAGGGACACAGGAAGGTGGTCATGGGTTGGGGGAGGATGGGTAGGAGTGTTGGCAGCACGGACAGGGGAGAGGCTCTCAGCAGGCACCCCCCCCTATGCCGGGTCACTCCACCGGGCACCAAGTGCCTTTGAATGAGGCCCGCCTGCATCCGCTCTCCCGCCACCCCCTGCCAGCTGCTGGGTAAATGCCAGACATTAGCTGCCTACTTAAGGGCCTCAATTGGCTGTGCGGAGGGAACATTGTTCACAGGCTTTCCCACCCTGGACTTACTCAGGGTGGAGATGGAGGGGGGCTGACTCCTATTTGATGAAATGACCCCATCACCAAATTCACCGAATGGACAAGATATCGCCCACTGGCACACTAGGTGATTTATTGAGTATACCTTGGAGCAATTCAGTGTTAGTGCTTCAATCAATTGGTTGTTGTGATGATATCGAAACACTTCAAACATCCCAGTAAGAAGTGAAAATTTGGCTGGCCCTGTAAGAATCAATGGTCCTTCTTTTCCAGATTTCTGTGTATGTGAGGGTCACTCTGCATTCTCTGTCTGCTGGATGGTCCCACCTTGCTACATAGGCCTGTAGTTGGAAAGTAGAATGGGTGGTATGAGCTGCCTCGTACCTTTGACCTGGGTGCAGACAGCCTGCGATTAGGAGCAGGTGCAATCTCGACTTACAGGATGCAGTTCATGCGCTTTTATTGCCTTGGGGTTTCTCTGGTAAGTTTGACTACCCCCCCCCCCCCCCCCCCCTGCACTTTTGACCTCAACATTACCCAGGCTATGGATCAGCCCAGGTGGTCCCTTAGCTCCTTGTCCTTCCACCTCCCAACACCGCCCCCCCCCCCCCCACCCCCACCCCACCCCACCCTCGAGGCTCATTGATAACGTGAGACGCGTGCTGACATGCACAAAGGAATAAATTCCTGGTTGTTTTGTTTAAGAGCGTGCTGAGGATTCGCAGGTCTGTTTGCAGCCACAATGACGTGCTCCAGTGTTGATGCTTGAGATTACGAAAGGGGTTTGACAGAAGGGCGGGAAGATGTTTTCACTTGAGGATGGGCTGAAAACTGTGGGCCATAAAGGTCAGATAGCCACCTATATATCCAGTAGGGAGTTCGGGAAAAAGCCTTTAGCCCAAAATGTGGTACGAATGTGGCAAATTACCTCAAGGAGTGGTTCAGGTGAATATCTTTACCACCAGCTTCTAACTCATGATTCTCATAAAGGCAAAAGCAACCCTGATAGACTTGACAGATTCACTAAGGTTGCTGTAGAAGCTGCCAGCCTTCACAAACCCAGCTAGGTTATTCTGCTGCTATCTGTTTTCGTTAAATACCTATGCGTTCATGGGGGATGGGAGCTTCGCTGGCTTGGCCAGCATTTATTGCCCATCCCTAATTTCTCTTGAGAAGGCAGTCCATGTGGTTTCATAGAATCGATACAGTGCAGAAGGAGGCCATTCGGCCCATTGAGTCTGCACCAACCCTCTGAAAGAGCACCCCACCCAAGCCCATTCCCCCGTCCTTTCCCTGTAATCCCATAACCCCACCTAACCTGCACATTTTTGGACACTAAGGAACTATTCAGCATGGCCAATCCACTAACCTGTACTCATCTTTGGACTGCGGGAGGAAACCGGAGCACCTGGAGGAAACCCACGCAGACACGGGGAGAACGTGCAGACTCCGCACAGACAGTGACCCAAGGCTGGAATCGAATCCGGGTCCCTGGCATTCTGAGGCAGCAGTGCTAACCACTGTGCCGCCATGCTGCCATAGGTACACCCACAATCCTGTTAGGGAGGGAGTTCCTGGACAGTGAAGGAACGGCCGATATATCTCCAAGTCAGGATGGTGTGTGGCTTGGTTGGGAACTTGCAGGTGGTGATGGTGTTCGCTTGCATCTGCTGCCCTTGTCCTTCAAGGTAGATGGTAGAAGCTGCGGATTTGGAAGATGATGTCGAAAGAGCCTTATTGCTGCAGTCTATCTTGTAGATGATAGACAGTGCTGCCAATGTGCGCCTATGGTGGAGGGACTGAACATTTAAGGAGGTGGAGGAATTGATATTTGTAGATGGAGTGCCAATCAAGCAGGCTGCTTTGAACTGGATGTTGTCGAGCTTCTTGAGTGTTGTTGGAGCTGCACCCATCCAGGCAAGTGGAGAGTATTCCATTACACTCCTGACTTGTGCCTTGTAGATTGTGGACAGTGATCATAGAATTTACAGTGCAGAAGGAGGCCATTCGGCCCATCGAGTCTGCACCGGCCCTGACAAAGAGCACCCTACTCAAGCCCACGTCTCTACCCTATCCCCGTAACCCAGTAACCCCCACTTAACCTTTTTGGACACGAAGGGAAATTTAGCATGGCCAACCCACCTAACCCGCATATCTTTGGACTGTGGGAGGAAACCGGAACACCCGGAGGAAAGTCATGCAGACACGGGGAGAACGTGCAGACTCCGCACAGACTGTGACCCAAGCCGGGAATCGAACCTGAGACCCTGGAGCTGTGGACCAACTGTGCTAACCACTATGCTACCATGCTGCCCAGATGTTGGGGGGTCATGAGTTACTCATTTTGAGTTCAAATCTACTTCACTTAATGGAATATTGAAATTCTTGCAGCCGCTATTGGATCCGATGGACAAATTGCTTCATATTTGGCCACTCAAACTGACCAATGGTCCTACTTTGTGTTTGTGCCCAAGCTTAATCAAAAAAATATAGGTGGATTAGAATTCAAATAGCTTTAGTTCATCTGATGGGCAGTAAAGAAGGCAAATGGTATGGCCTTTATAGCGAGAGGATTTGAGTATAGGAGTGAAGATGTTTTACTGCAATATTACAGGGCATTGGTGAGGCCACACCTGGAGTATTGTGTCCAGTTTTGGTGTCCTTATCTGAGGAAGAATGGTCTTGCTCTGGAGGGAGTGCAGCGAAGGTTTACCAGGCTGATTCCTGGGATGGCGGGACTGTCGTATGAGGAGAGACTATGTCAGTTAGGATTATATTCATTGGAGTTTAGGAGAGTGAGAGGGGATCGCATAGAAATTTATAAAATTCCAACAGGATCAGACAGGGTAGATTCAGAAAGAATGTTCTCGATGGTGGGGGGAGTCCAGAACTCGGGGTCCTAGTTTGAGGATAAGGGGTGAACCTTTTAGGACTGAGGTGAGGAGAAATTTCTTCACCCAGAGAATGGTGAATCTGTGCAATCCGCTTTACAGAAAGTAGTTGAGGAATTAGATATAGCTCTTGGGGTTAAAGGGATCAAGGAATATGGGGGGAAGGCGGGATCAGGGTATTGAACTTGATAATCAACCATGATCATAAAAACGCGATGGACTGGGCTGTGTTCACGACTCGGTAGTTTCTTCCGGTCTTGGGCTGACTCCAGCGCAGTGCTGAAAGGGTGCCGCATTGTTGGAGGTGCTGTCTTTCAGATCAGATGGGAAATTAAAGTCCGGCGAAAGGTCACAAACTGGAAAAATTAACTGGATTTCGCTCTCCAGAGATGCAATCAGCTCTGCGGAGCGTTTCGAGCACCATTTTATTTTGACTGTGGTAAACTCAGGCCCTTTCCGTCCTCTCAGGTGGGCATAGAAAGATCCCAGGGCACTATTTTGAGGCAGAACAAGAGAGTGCTCTCCTGTGTCCTGGCCAGTATTCCTCAAACAGCACCGGAAAGCCCGCAATCTAGTTTTTATACCGTTGCTCTTTGTGGGAGCTTGCTGTGCGCAAAATGGCTGCCATGTTTCCTACATGGTAGCAGTGACTATGGGGAGGGATCTTCTGGCGCGGAGAAGGCTCACCATTGCCTGCCGGCGGGATCTTTCAATCCCGCTGGTGTCTACGGCATTTTACATGGCTCGCCCGCCCCGTCTCCCCCGGTTGGGGGGGGGGACGGGGGACACCTTCATGGGGCCTGTAATCCCGCCGCTGGGAAAGGCCAGAAAATCGCCCCCCCCCCCCCGCCAAGTTTCAAGAAGTACTTTGTTGACTGTAAAAAGCTTTGGACTGCCCTGTGGTCTTAAAAGGTGCAAATGGAATGCAGGCCTCGCTCTTAGAAAAGCAGCAAAAATAAACAAAACAAAAGAGCAGGACCTCGGAGGACATCTTTTCACATTTTCGCCATTAACATTCCATTTGTTAATAGCATTATTATATCATTGAAAAGAACAATAAAGCGACTTGCCGCTACTGCCCCTTTTAGATAATTTCTTTATTTCTTGTTGATTTGGGGCATTCCTTATCTGTCCCGTTCTCACCTTTGATCTGGGAGCCAGCCTGCTGAGCAGTTTGTGATTATGTCGAGTGCTTGACTATAAAACACCACTTAGACACCATCGATCACCGGCTATCAGACACCGCAGCTGGAACTGCTTTGCTGACTTCATACCAGTAAGGTGAGCCAGTGCATTTTCCAATCCCCCCCCCCCCCCCCTACCTGTCTCTAAGGTATGTGGGGGAATTATCTCGTTAACAGGCCTGACCTTTCAAGATGTTTCCAAGGTATCCTGCACCCCCAACAAGGGCCTGAGGGACACGCCGTCGTCTTGGCCTCACAGGACTAGTAAATCAAGACTCTTTCTGTTTATCTATCATCCTTTATCTGTAATAAGTGTCCAATCAGTCTCTAATGGTGGCTAAGGAATTGTGAGTCTTGCATCGGCCGGCCGGCCCTCACTCAATGGGGCAAGGTGACACAGTTCAAATACCTAGGAACAAGGAAGACTTGCATTTACATGGCGCCTTTCATAACTTCAGGGCATCACAGAATGCTTTACAGACAATTAATTATTGCTTTGTTGTCCAGGTGTAGTGACTCGTGTAATGTAGGAAACATGACAACCCATGAGTGCACAGCCAAGTCTCGCACACGACAATAAGATAGTGGCCACATTATCCGTTTCTTTTCCAAATGATGCTGGATAAATATGTGAAAGACATTGATTGATTGACTGATTGATTTATATATTTATTGTCACATGTACCAAAGTACAGTGAAAAGTATTTTTCTGCGGCCAAGGGAACATACACGGTACGTACGCAGCAGACAAAAAGAATAATCGACAAAGTACATCGACAAATAAGTAATTAGTTACAGTGCGAAACAAGGGCCAAACAAAGCAAATACATGAACGAGCAGCGGGGAACAGATCAGTCCGATGCATTGGAGCGTTGACAATTCCCTCAAAATTGTAAGCATGTGATGCTCGATCAATAACTCCAGAAGCGAGATTGGATGACAATTGAAGGCTTTATTGGACTAGATGTTTCCCCAGCAGCACAGGTACAGAATGCAGCTGTTGGGGAGACACAGACTCTTATACTCCGCCTTACTGGGCGGAACTGGCAGGCAGGCTCCACCAATGATCTTCCTGTCTCAGGTTCCTCCCACACCAATGATCTTACAGCCTCAACCTAGGTACCGTAATACCCCTAATACAGACTGCCACAGCATGCAAGAATAAGTTTACAATGTTCCTAACCTTTGGTCACAGGTGAAACTTTCCTGACCCACAGTACATCCACTGAGAGATTCCATTAGAACCAAGATGAAGGTCTTTCGGCAAATGTTTTTCCAGCTCTATGCAATGTGTCTCATTGGAGTTTGGGTTCCTGGAACAAAAATAAATAGGGTCAGGAAATATGTTCAACTATTTTTTGGGAATAAATTGAGGGGACCCAATTAATTTTTTCCAATTAAGGGGCAATTTAGCGCGGCCAATCCACCTACCCTGCACATCTTTGGGTTGTGGGGATGAAACCCACGCAAACATGGGGAGAATGTGCAAACTCCACACGGACAGTGACCCAGAGCCAGGATCGAACCTGGGATCTCGGCGCCGTGAGGCAGCAGTGCTAACCACTGCGCCACCGTGCTGCCCATAGTTCAACTATATTTAAACTTCTGAATATATACCCAGACATCTCTAGAATAGCAGCCCAGAGCTTCCATACTTGACAGCAATGAAATCTTGTATTTATGTAGCACGTTCAACATAATTCAAGGTGCTACAGGAGTGTTATCAAACGAAATATGACACTGAGCCGCCTAAGGAGATATTCGGACCAATGGTCAGAAACGTGGACTAAAGGCACCTTTCAAAGTGTCTTAAGGGAGTCTCTTTACCTATTGCAGAGTCCAAAGTTGTCAACTTTTTCTGTCCAATGCCTGTATTGTGCAAGAGATCTAAATAAAACATAGAACATAGAACATACAGCACAGAAGGAGGCCATTCGGCCCATTGAGTCTGCACCAACCCACTTAAGCCCTCACTTCCACCCTATCCCCTAACCCAATAACCCCTCCTAACCTTTTTGGGCACTAAGGGCAATTTATCATGGCCAATCCACCTAACCTGCACATCTTTGGACCGTGGGAGGAAACCGGAGCTCCCGGAGGAAACCCACGCAGACACTGGGAGAACGTACAGACTCCGCACAGACAGTGACCCAGCGGGGAATCGAACCTGGGTCCCTGCCGCTGTGAAACCGCAGTGCTATCCACTTGTGCTGCCCACAAAACAGTCCGAGGTACGTGTTTAACTGACAAAATGCACATTCAATAACTTTACAGGCTGTGTTTTCCATTAGACAACAAGCCCAAACTTCCTGTCCGTTCCTTGGGGATAAGATTGCCACAGACCAGCCAAACTGTTGTGGCCCTCCAGCAGTCCCTGTATGCGCACAGTTTGGCTGTGACATTTTGACCACCTGATCCCTTCGATCAAACGCAGCAGCAACAAAACGCTCACTAATCCCATTGTTGCTGGCAGTAACAAACCAGTCTTAAACTGGCCTTCCATAGCCAGGATCCTTCTGTTAGATCCATCTTCAGGTGACCACAGGGTCTGGGTAGACCCGTGCTACCCAGACCCCCACCTCCACTGCGACCAGCAAAGCCTGCATATTGCTCGGCATGGTTAGAACACTTTACAGCACAAAATAATTTTTCCTGCTTTGTCAGAGCATGTTTTAAAATTGCAGTGCACATAAAAAGCCTCATTGATGCCAAAGAACCAACAGCCGTCCGTGACTTTGATATGCCATCCATTATTCATGACTTCCTCCAGAGTCAATCATCACCATTGCACCGTGAAATACAAGTGGCTCCCTCACTGATGAAGGAGGTTTTTTTTAGGTAAAGCTCCTCTCATGTTTGGTTCAGTGCTGTGTTATCACCACCAGCTTCAAACTCAGGGTTTTCAGGAAGGCAATGACAACGCTGATGAATGTGACAGATGCACTAAGGCCGCTGCAGAAACTGCTAGCCTTCATAAACCTGGCTGGACTATCCTGCTGCTGTCTGCTGTTCTTATAATATTTACTCGTTCACGGAATGAGGGCACCAACATTTACTGCCCGTCCCTAATTGCCCCTTGAGAAGGTGTTGGTGAGCTGCCCTTTTTGAACCGCTGCAGTCCCCGTGTTTTCGATACACCCACAGTGCTGTTAGGAAGGGAGCTCGAGGCCTTTGACCCAGTGACAGTGGAGGGAAGGAGAGATTCTCCGTCCCGCCAACCCCGTTTTGCAGCGTGACGGGCCCCCGCCGGCAGCGGGATCCTCCGTTCCGGCAGCCAGCCAGTGGGGTTTCTCATTGTGGCCACCTCACACCATTGAGGTTGATTGTATTGACTCCTGTGGTATATCTTCGTAGGATACCTTCATTCACAATATGGCGAATAGTTTGGCCTGGGAGACCACATGTCACATGACGGGCTGTCCCAGAAATTCCATTGGGGAGGAGGTGTGCTGTGCCAGCATGAAAAATGGCCACCCCTTGAGTGTGGGCCTCTGTTTCCGAGGGAGGTTTGAGCTATGAAGTTTCCGCTATTGATCTTTATTGCTGATATTGATGTCAGTCCAGAGGTGCCGCCATTTATTCTTCTTGGTTAAAACCTGCAATGCTCAAAGCACCTTATCACCTTCGGGAAAGACCCTGGGGAGACAAAGAAAATGGGGAGCGGGGGATGGGATCGGGAGAATAAATGGATGAAAAGAAATAATTATAAACCAGGGATAGCATTTTGAATTGTGCCTTGGACTACATCTTTGCGGACTGGGCACTTCTCGCCTTCTCGACCCAATATTCGAGATCAACAGTTTAAGGTCACAAGTTTTGTCTCTATTTTGCTCTATGTTTTTTACTCATTATTTTTTTCTCTTGCTTTTTTGTTAATTCCTTTACATTGTATTTGGCTGCTATCCTGCCATTCGCACCTCATCTAGACACTTATTTTATTTCTATACTTGTTTCATCATCACTTTTCCCCGTGAAACTTTTGTCATTTAATCTCTCTGGTCCTCACGGACCTTCCTACTCTCTCTCCACCCCAATTCACTCACTCTTTTAAAGGTCACGGAACAGAGACGTTAACTTCCTTTCTCTCTCCACACTTGCTGGCTGACCTGCTGAGTATTTCCAACACTTTCTGCTTTTACTTCAGATTTTTAACTAAAATGATAATAATAATCTTTATTGTCACAATTAGGCTGACATTAACACGGCCATGAAGTTACTGTGAAAAGCCCCTAGTCACCACACTCCGGCGCCTGTTCAGGTACACAGATGGAGAATTCAGAATGTCCAAATCACTGAATAAGCATGTCATGCGAGATTTGTGGGGGGAAACCGGAGCACCCGGAGGAAACACACGCAGACACGGCGAGAACGTGCAGACTCCGTACAGACAGTGACCCAAGCCGGGAATCGAACCCGGGTCCCTGGATCTGTGAAGCAACAGTGCTAACCACTGTGCTACTGTGCTGCCTACCTGGTACCTAGCACTGCACTCCTGGGAAAATGCAGGTCTGAAGCATTAATGTGCTTCTCACTTCGACTGTTGCGACGCAGGCTGCATGTGTGGTCGGGAAGTGATGCGACCATCAATTCTCTCAATGACACGAGTAGAAGTAAACCGTGGTTTTAATCAGATTAAAACAGTGCCTGCCTGTGACTGGTACAATACTGTGAACCGCCTACAGGTCAACTGCTCTTTATACTTCCTTTCAAGGGGAGGAGCCATGGGTGGAGCCCGTACATGCCCCAACATATCCCCCTGTGGGTGAAGCCACACAATGGCCCATAGGTGGGGCTCACAAGGTCAACAACATAACATAGCTGTAATACAATGGCAGAACATGATACTAATACACTGGTGAATTACTCGTACTATACATTCACCACAGGAAGTAGGGAAGAAGGGGAGAATCAAGGGGTGCATGTAGCGCAGAATAGAACATAGAACATACAGTGCAGAAGGAGACTATTCGGCCCATCGAGTCTGCACCGACCCACTTAAGCTCTCACTTCCACCCTATCCCTGTAACCCAATAACCCCTCCTAACCGTTTTGGTCACTAAGGACAATTTAGCATGGCCAATTCACCTAACCTGCACATCTTTGTGCTGTGGGAGGAAACTGGAGCACCCGGAGGAAACTCACGCAGACACGGGGAGAACGTGCAGACTCCGCACAGACAGTGTCCCAGCGGGGAATCGAACCAGGAACCCTGATGCTGTGAAGCCACAGTGCTTTCCACTTGTGCTACCGTGATGCCCACACGGTAACACAACAGACAGAACATGTTTCGGGCCGAACGTGAGGTCCCTCAAGCAGTGCATGGTAGGAAGATAGGGCTGCAGAGGGTAGGATATTAGTAACCTTCTGACGTTTGTAGGAAGTAACCACCTGCCTTCAGGTTTATAACTTCAAAGCAACAACAAGAACAAGGAGTGGGAGCTCCTTTTTTGTTGATGGAACTCACGCTGCCTATTGGGTTTCAGCAGTGATAATATCCTTCCGACAGATATTTCCCCCCGCAAAACCCACCTCAGATCCTATTGTCTGGTTGTAGAATATCCATAAGGCGCAATGGCATTCGGAAGATTTTTCCCCTAAATCCCAGGACAAAAGCAGCAGTAATTTGCGGCATTACCAACTTTACATTCTGACATTCCTGTTCGAAGACTTTAGCTGCCTGACTGCCTTGCCCATTGTACAGGGAGTGTTTTGATTGTCGAGAAGCTGCTTGCTTTCAGCACTTTGCGATTCTGGACAAGGAATGGAAAAGTTTGAATGAATGAATTTATTGGTCAACCAAATATCGGTGACTGCACTCACCTCCAGAATAATGGGAGAAGGGGTTCGGAGAAAAGATGAATCAAAAAGAAAGGAGACTTGCGTATATTGAGCACTTTTGGTGATCACTGGACGTCTCACATTGCTTTGCAGTGAATGGAGTGCAGCGACCATAGTAATGTAGGAACTGTGACAGTCGATGTGTGCACAGCAAGCTCCCACAAACAGCAATGCGAAAATTACGAGATAATCGGCTTCTTGTGTCTGGCAACGACAGGGGAATTGTGGGGAACAGCACCAACTCTAGCACATGGCCTTCTTTGACCTCACAAAACCTTTTGACACTTGGGCAGCACGGTAGCATAGTGGTTAGCACAATTGCTTCACAGCGCCAGGGTCCCAGGTTCGATTCCCCGCTGGGTCACTGTCTGTGCAGAGTCTGCACGTTCTCCCCGTGTGTGCGTGGGTTTCCTCCGGGTGCTCCGGTTTCCTCCCACAGCATAAAGATGTGTTGGTTAGGTGGATTGGCCATGCTAAATTGCCCTTAGTGTCCAAAATTGCCCATAGTGTTGGTTGAGTGGGGTTACTGGGTTATGGGGATAGGGTGGTGTGGGCTTGGGTAGGATGCTCTTTCCAAGAGCCGGTGCAGACTCGATGGGCCGAATGGCCTCCTTCTGCACTGTAAATTCTATGATTCTATAATCGTGAGTTATCATGGAGCATCCTCCTCCATTTCGGACGGCCCCCTAAAGCTTGTCACTATCCTCCGCCTGCTCCATGATGGCCTGTAAGCCGTGATCCTGACCATCTCACCCTCAGCTAGCTCCCCACCGGAGAAAATGGGGATCTGTTCAAACTCCTCCACCTGCAGTCCACAATAGGTCATCCCACCCTCTCTCATTGAGCTACAGAATGCAGACGATGCTTGCCTCTGCGTACACTCGGAGGCCAAGCTCCAAGCCATCGTCAACACCTTCACCAAGGCAAATGAGAGCATGGGCCTTATACTAAACATCCGTTAGACAAAGGTCCTCTACCAACCTGCACCTGCCACACAGCACTGCTCCCTCCATTGTCAAAATCAACGATGACACCCTTGGACAACGTGGACCACTTTCCATACCATGGGAACTTCCTGTCAACAAGAGCACACATCGACCATCCCGACATCGACCACAAGCAAGATGAAGCCAGCGAAAGGAATGCGTGGCAACCCGGCACCCCACCCACACGCTCCTCCAACCCCTGTCTGCCCACCTGTGCCAGAGACTGCAGTTGTGCATTGGAATCCTCAGTTACCTGCTATCTAAGTGCAGATGCAAATCATCCTCGACTCCGGGGGAATGCCTCGGGAGGCTTTTTGAAGTGTAGTCACTGCTGTCGGGGGCCGAGAACAACCCCGCTATTAAACGGGATGCTGCTTCTTTTTTGGCCCTCAGAAAGGACCACCGAGGCTGCACTTAGAGGCATTTCCTGCACCAACGAGCTCAGCTTGCCAGTGCAGGAAGAGATCAGGGCGCATTTGTAAATGGTGCCCCGATCTCTCGACCCCCCCCCCCCCCACCCCGACCGTGGCCTTTGGGCCTCCCCCCAAATGCCAACTCACCAATTTGGGGGTCCTCAAGCCTTACCCCCCCACCCCTGGGCATCCCACCTCAGAAGGGCAGGGCACCCCCCCGGGCCTGATCCTTGGCATGGGCAACCTGACACATAGTGCCAGGGTGGCACTGCCAGGGTGCCATCACCAGGGTTCTAGGTGCCCGGGTGGCATCAGGAGTGCCAGGGTACCAACCTGCTCAAAGCACGCCCACCAGTGGCCTCCGATTTCCTGGGAGACCCCCTAAGTTTTTTATTATTCAAAAAAATATACTTTATTCATAAAATTTATCATAAGCATTACAGAAACATTTCAAATTGTCTTGACTGTACATTTCCGGCAGAGTTACACATTGCCTTGACTTTCTTCCATTCAATTTTGATAATATTATACACATGTCACTCTTTACATTACAATTCCTTCTTAAATATTTACATTGTCATGTTTGTTTTATACATTGGAGTGTTGGTGCCCAGACCGAGGGGGGGTTTACACTGTTACCTGCCCCTCGGTGTACATTTGCTGGAAAGACCTTACACAGTGGTCTTTCCCCATTGCGCCTTGGCGGCAGCTGCCCCCCTAAGTGCCGTTACGCCTGGACCATAGAACATAGAACGATACAGCGCAGTACAGGCCCTTCGACCCACGATGTTGCACCGACATGGGAAGTCAAAAAACAAAAGCCATGTAACCTACACTATGCCATTAGCATCCATATGCTTATCCAATAAACTTTTAAATGCCCTCAATGTTGGCGAGTTCACTACTGTTGCAGGTAGGGCATTCCACACCCTCACCACTCTTTGCGTAAAGAACCTACCTCTGACCTCTGTCCTATATCTATTACCCCTCAGTTTAAGGCTATGTCCCCTCGTGCTAGCCATTTCCATCCGCGGGAGAAGGCTCTCACTGTCCACCCTATCTAACCCCCTGATCATTTTGTAAACCTCTATTAAGTCTCCTCTTAACCTTCTTCTCTCTAACGAAAACAACCTCAAGTCCATCAGCCTTTCCTCATAAGATTTTCCCTCCATACCAGGCAACATCCTGGTAAATCTCCTCTGCACCCGCTCCAAAGCTTCCACGTCCTTCCTATAATGAGGTGACCAGAACTGTACGCAATACTCCAAATGCGGCCGTACCAGAGTTTTGTACAGCTGCAACATGACCTCATGACTCCGGAACTCAATCCCTCTACCAATATAGGCCAACACTCCATAGGCCTTCTTCACAACCCTATCAACCTGGGTGGCATCTTTCAGGGATCTATGTACATGGACACCGAGATCCCTCTGCTCATCCACACTTCCAAGAACTTTACCATTAGCCAAATATTCCGCATTCCTGTTATTCCTTCCAAAGAGAATCACCTCACACTTCTCTACATTAAACTCCATTTGCCACCTCTCAGCCCAGCTCTGCAGCTTATCTATGTCCCTCTATAACCTGCAACATCCTTCCGCACTGTCGACAACACCACCGACTTTAGTGTCGTCTGCAAATTTACTCACCCACCCTTCTGCGCCCTCCTCTAGGTCATTTATAAAAATGACAAACAGCAACGGCCCCAGAACAGATTCTTGTGGTACGCCACTTGTAACTGAACTCCATTCTGAACATTTCCCATCAACCACCACCCTCTGTCTTCTTTCAGCTAGCCAATTTCTGATCCACATCTCTAAATCACCCTCAATCCCCAGCCTCCGTATTTTCTGCAATAGCCTACCGTGGGGAACCTTATCAAACGCTTTACTGAAATCCATATATACCACATCAACTGCTCTACCCTCGTCTACCTGTTCAGTCACCTTCTCAAAGAACTCGATAAGGTTTGTGAGGCATGACCTACCCTTCACAAAGCCATGCTGACTATCCCTAATCATATTATTCCTATCTAGGTGATTATAAATCTTGTCTCTTATAATCCCCTCCAAGACTTTACCCACAACAGACGTGAGGCTCACCTATCTATAGTTGCCCACATGTGTGGAAGTCAGAGGCAAGGCCATTCGATCCCTCGCCTTGGGCAACTCTGGTGTTGACATATTCAAGCGAGGCTAACTACTCACTTGGATATGCAAATCTGGATCACGCCCACTGAGGGCGAGATCCAGATCGTAGCTCCTTGCGAGATCTCATTAGCTCTCGGGGGGGGGGGTGGGGGGGGGGGGGGGCGTAATGAGCATTGTAAATATCACTAGCGGGCTCTCGTGAGATTTAACGGCCTCGTCGTGTCCCGAGTCGGGCGTGATGAGGCTGGTAGATCACGCTTGTCAAGTAGGAAATGCAACAGCCAATGTGCACAACGAGCTCCCAAAAGCAGCAATGTGAAAATAATCAGATAATCTGGTTTTTGGTGATGTTTATTGCCTGGTAAATAACAGCCAGGCCACTGGAACTAACTCCCTTGCTCTTCTTTGAAATAGTGACAAAGGATCTTTTACATCCATTCGAGTGGGCAGGGGGGACCTTGGTTTAATGTGTCATCTGAAACACAGTACCTCTGACAGTACAGCACTCCCTCCGTCCTGCGCTGGAGTAGCATTTAAACCTGGGAACTTTGGGCGGGATTCTCCACTCCCGAGGTTCACGACGGCGCGAAACGGCCCCGATCCAGACCGATTCAGGCCCTGACAATGGGCTAGGATCAGGGCCGCGTCATCTACACGTGCCAGGCCTTGTCGCCGCCTAAAGGCGGCGCCGCACAGATGACGCGGCCGGCGCCGTATAACTAACGTCACCCGCGCATGCGTGGTTGCCGTCCTCTCTGAGTCCGCCCCGCAAGAAGATGGCGGACGGATCTTGCGGGGCCGCGGAAGGAAGGAGGTCCTCCTTCAGAGAGGACGGCCCGACGATCGGTTGGCACCGATCGCGGGCCATGCCACATTTGAGGTACCCCCCGGTGCAGGATCCCCCCTCCCCCCCACAGACCGCCCCCCCAGCGTTCCTGCGCTGTTCCCGATGGCAGCAACCAGGTGTGGATGGCGCCGGGGGGAACCCGCCGTTTTGGCCTGGCCGCTTGGCCCATCCGGCCCTGAGAATAGCGGGGGTGCCGGAGAATCGCCATTTTGGGTGTCTCCGGAGATTCTCCGGCCTGCGGCCCACGGAACTCGATGGGGCCGTTCCCGCCACTTTGGAGAATCGTGAGAGGGCGGTGGACCGGCGTCCCAGGAAATGCTGGCGGCCTAGGCGATTCTCCCAACTGGCGCGGGAGTGGAGAATCTCGCCCTTTGACTTTGAGACAAGAGTTGGACCCTGTTGTGTTATGCTTCTTCGTGTAGCATCAGCTGCTTCCTTGATGTATGCTCCGACAAAGGAAGCTTCAGACTTGGAGATAGGTTTAACATATTTATTGAACAGTATTGAACTCTCCTGTTAATCTTGCTATAGTAACTCAATCTAACTAACCAGTCTGCTCTAAGCCATGCAGTGGGTGTGATGCTCTGATCTGCCCCCTGTCCTTCTCTCTAAGGGTCACCTGTGGAAAGAGAAAGAGCATGTGTGCCCTGTCCTTTTATATGGGTTGCCCCCTTGTGGTAGTGTCACCTCTGGGTGTCTTGACTGCCCATTGGTTGTGTCCTATTCGATGTGTTCATCAGCTGTATGTCTGCATGTCATGTTGTCTCTGGTGCTCCCTCTAGTGTTTACCTAGTTGTAGTGTATCTACATTAACCCCTTGTGTATTTACAGTGATGCATATCACCATAGACACGTGGAGCCATAGCCAATACTCATTGTGAAAGCATTGATCTTCCGATTGTCTTCTTTGACTGGGCTAGGGAAGAAAGGAGGTTAACTAATCTGACACCTCATTTGCTGTATGTGGCACCTTTCCGTGCCTCAATTGGTTCCAACATTTGCCTAAAGGTGCCTCTGATGCTCTTTCGTGAATAATGAATTGGCTGTGACGCGTTTTGGTATGTTCTGAGGATGTGGTGGGAACAATATAGCAACTGGGCCCGTATTCAGTGCAATGTAGAAGAATGAAACATACCGACGCCTGACAGGGCTGGACAGACAGGGATATTGTTTCCTCTGACTGGTGGAGTGGTCTCGAACAAGGGGTCACAGTCTCAGTATATTGAATAGGCCATTTAGGACTGAGAGGAGGAGAAACATCTTTATTCAGAGGGTGGTGAACCTGTGGAGTTCTCTACCTCAAAAGGTTGGGGAGGCCGAGTCTCTGAATATATTTAAGAAGAAAATAGATTGCTGGATTCTAAAGGTGTCAGGGGGCATGGGGAGAGCGCAGGAACATGGCATTGAGATGGAGAATCAGCCATGTTCATACTGAATGGTGGAGCAGGCTCGAAGGGCCTAATGGCCTAATCCTGCTCCTATTTGTTGTGTTTCTAAGTACAGCTTTTAACACAGTAAAACATCCTGAGGTACGTACCAGTCAAAATTGGACAATCTGAATTGGTGAAACATGATTGGGGCAGCACGATGGGACAGTGGTTCGCACTGCTGCCTCACAGCTCCAGGGTCCCATGTTCGATCCCGGCTTGGGACACTGTCTGTGTGGAGTTTGCACGTTCTCCTCGTGTATGCGCTGGTTTCCTCCGGGTGCTCCGGTTTTCTCCCACAGTCCAAAGATGTGCAGGTTAGTTGGGGTTACGGGATTACAGGGCTAGCGTGGGGGAGTGGGCCTGGGTAGGATGCTTTTTCAGAGGGTCGCTGCAGACTCAATGGGCCGAATGGTCTCCTTCCGCATGGTATAGATTCTATGATTGCAAATTGTTCTGAACTGAATTCGGTCATGAAACAACTCTCATCTTACAACTGAAAATGTACGTGCAAACTTGCTACTGTTCAGCGGATGGAGGACAACCAAACCTGTGATTGGAGGAAAGTGACTTGGGTCAGGGTCAGCCAATGATTTGTGATCAGAGGCCCACTTTGGGTGGGGCTAAGTGCGCGCAGTGCTTGAAGACGGGCCAGGGGCAGCCACTCACCTGGGCCTCTGGTACTTTACCTCATGAGGAAATGTTGCCAAACCTCATTTTGAAATGGGGCGGGGGAAGGACGGCGCTGGAATGAAAATTTGCCTCAGAAAGGGGGCTGTTTGTTGTCCTTCAGTGGCCTCAAGGCACGGTCGCACAATGGTTAGCACTGTTGCTTCACAGCGCCAGGGTCCCAGGTTCGATTCTCGGCTTGGGTCACTGTCTGTGCGGAGTCTGCACGTTCTCCCCGCGTCTGCGTGGGTTTCCTCCGGGTGCTCCGGTTTCCTCCCACAAGTCCCGATAGACGTGCTTGTTAGGTGAATTGGACATTCTGAATCCTCCCTCTGTGTACCCGAAAAGGCGCCGGAATGTGACGATCAGGGAATTTTCACAGTAACTTCGTTGCAGTGTTAATGTAAGCCTACTTGTGACAATAATAAAGATTATTATTTACAATGAACTCGAGAAAATCGTGTCACTGGAGACTGAAGGAGAAGGGGTTAATGGATAAGAAGCAGTTTTTTTCTCTCTCTAGTTACACTTTACTAATCTCCAGAGACAGGTGATTTCAAAATACACCAGGCAAAACGCAGAGATAGTTCACCTCTGGACCATCCCCACCCTCAGGCATTCCTTTTTTTTTTGTGCATGTTTGTGTGTGTGTGATTATCTCTCAATGGCTTCGGTTTGAACCCGAGCCTGTGTCCCTTCAGATTTGGCTGTTCACCGAGGATATGATTTGGGATCTGTGATCAAGACGTTGGACTCAGCACTTGCCCAGCTGTGTGTGGTTCTTTTTGTCCGGGATCCGTTTTCAAAATAAGCTACGTTGATTCTTTCCCCTCCCTGTCCCACCCACCACCCCTCCCGCCCCAGTAACACAAAACAAAGCTCTCTCCCTCGCACAACTCCTCCAGTCCCCCTGTGTGGATACTGCAAGAAGAAGTGTGCTTTGAGGAGAGGGCAAGTGAGCAAACAACCTTGATGGATCTCCACATACAGTTAAGTGAATATTATTGTTACTTTCCTTTCCTTTCTTATCTTTAAATCTACCGTGTTTTGACAATCTCGGAGGAGGTATTTACATTTTGCAAGTCATGTATTGAAGTCAAGTGTCCAATTTGCCTCTGAAATGAGCTGTACGTTGGCACACTCTTATCAGTCAGTCAGTCTCTGAAAGGGAGACCAAAGGAAGTGAAAAATGGCATGTGTGTTATGTCGTCCTGGAATCATTTACTCGCAACCAATTTATTCATTTATCAAGGGGTGCGTGGAAAGAAATAGAGCGTGACAGAACCGTGGCTCCAGCCGGAATAGGTGAGCCACCCCAGGTGTGATCTGGCCGGGAGGGAGTTTTGGTTGAGGAGAGCTCTGGGGGGCGGGGGCGGGGGCGGGGGGGGGGGGGGCACTTACCACTTACCACTTAGTTAACTAAACCGGACTAACTAAACTCAGCCACACCTCGATGGCTGCATGGTCCCGTTGCCACCTGCAGCATCCACTCCTTTGAATGTATCTGATCTGCGCAGCTCCATATACCAGAGGGATTTCATATTTGGCTATGATTCTAAAATTGCTGAGGTGATGAATGAATGAAAGTTGCTATATTTGCTATGTTTGGGGCAGCAAGGTGGCCCAGTGGTTAACACTGCTGCCTCACGCCGCCGAGGTCCCAGGTTCGATCCCGGCTCTTTGGGTCACTGTCCCTGTGGAGTTTGCACATTCTCCCCGTGCCTGCATGGGTTTCGCCCCCACAACCCAAAGATATGCAGGTTAGGTGGATTGGCCATGCTAAAATTGCCCCTTAATTGGAAAAAAAAAATGAATTGGGTGCGCTAAATTTATAAAAAGACATTTTTTAAAAATATATTTGCTGTGTTTGGCCCTTGTTCCGCACTGTCACCAATCACTATTTGTCGATGTACTATTTGTCAATGTTCTCTGTCGATTATTCTTTTTGTTTACTGTGTACGTTCCCTTGGCTGCAGAAAAATTATTTTCACTGTACTTCAGTAGATGTGACAATCAATCAATCAATAGATTGTGGCAGTAAAATCTTTGTATTTAAAACTGTCAGTGTAAATATTCCATGGTTCAGCTCAAAAGGAAGAGCAGAACCTGTTCAAGCAACTAGAAGACTTTAAATGTACCATTGTCATTCCAGCTATCTTATGTAAAAGAAGACTTCTCTACTGATGCCGTTATACTGTATATCTGGTAGAATTTGAGTCACTGCACCTCAGCTAGTGGACTGACATTAACAATGAGCTGATTGCTCTCTCTGGTTCTGGATCCCACATATTGTCTCACGAACAGGGTAGTGCTGGACTGCAAGCGCGTTTAAACAGGTATTTTGTGTCAGTCATCATTGCAAAAAGACTTGGAAAACTTTCCAAAGATACTTGAAAGTCAAGAGGTAAACTGGAGGGGAGGCTCTTAAAACAATAACCATCATTAGGGGAAAGATGCTGAGGGAATTATTCGACCTAAGGGCAGACAAGTCCCCAGGACCAGATGGCCTGCATCCTGGGGTCTGAAAAGAAGCAACTGCAGAGATACTACATTGTTATAATCTTCCAAAATTCCTTAGATTCTGGAAGGGTTCCAGTGGATTGGAAAGTAGTCGATTTATAGAAAGGAGGGACACTGAAACTAGGAGACTACAGGCTAGTTAGCGTAACATCTGTCATAGGGACGTTGCTGGACTCATAATTAAGTACGTTACAGCAGATATTTAGAAAATCATAATGTGATCAGGGGTTTGTGAAAGTGAAATAATGTTTTACTAATTTATAATTTTTGTGTGGAAGTAACAAGGATGATCGATAAAGGGGAACTTGTATATGTGGTGAACTTGGATTTCCTGAAAGCATTTGATAAGGTGCCACATCAAACGTTACTGACTAATGCAAGGTGACACGGTGTGAGCAGCAAACATTTTAGTGTGGATAAAGGTTTGGTTAGCTAACTGGAAGCAGGAAGTCGGGATAAATGGTTCTTCTCCGTGTTGGCTGGCTGTGACAAGTGGAATGCTGCAGGGATTCTACTACTTACAATCTACATTGATGATTTGGATGAAGGAATCATAGAATCATAGAATTTACAGTGCTGAAGGAGGCCATTTGGCCCATTGAGTCTGCACCGGCCCTTGGAAAGAGCATGCTACCCAAGCCCACACCTCCACCCTATCCCCGTAACCCAGCAACCTCACTTAACCTTTTTAGACACTAAGGGCAATTTAGCATGGCCAATCCACCTAACCCGCACATCTTTGGACTGTGGGAGGAAACCGGAGCACCCGGAGGAAACCCACGCAGACACAGGGTGGACATGCAGACTCCCGCACAGACAGTGACCCAAGCCGGTTTCGAACCTGGGACCCTGGAACTGTGAAGCATCTGTGCTAACCACTATGCTACCGTGCTGCCGTGCTAAATGAATGCATGGTAGCCAGATTTTCCGATTGCACCAAGATAGGTTGTCAAGAGGCCTCAAAGGTGTATAGACAGGTTAAGTGAGTGGGCAAAAATTTGGCAGATGGAGTATAATGTGGGAAAATGTGAACGTGTCGACTTTGGCAGGAAGAATAGAAAAGCAGCAAATTATTTAAATGGAGAGAGAGTGTAGAACTCTGAGGTACAGAGGGATCTGGGTGTCCTGGTACAGGAATTACCTAAAGTCAGTATGTCGGTACAGCAAGTGATCAGGAAGGCAAATGATATGTTGATGTCCATTGCAAGGAGAATGGAACATAAAAGCAGGGCAAATAGAACATAGAACAGTACAGCACAGTACAGGCCCTTCAGCCCGCGAAGTTGTGCTGACCACGTATCCTAATTTAAGATCAACCTAACCTACACCCCTTCAATTTACTGCTGTCCATGTGCCTGTCCAAGACTCGCTTAAATGTCCCTAATGATTCTGACTCCACCACCTCTGCTGGCAGTGCATTCCACACACCCACCACTCTCTGTGTAAAGAACAGACCTCTGACATCTCCCCTATACCTTCCTCCAATCACCTTAACATGTCCCCCCGTGACAGCCATTTCCGCCCTGGGAAAAAGTCTCAGGCTATCCACCCTATCCATGCCTCTCATCACCTTGTCCGCCTCTATCATGTCACCTCTCCCTTCTTTGCTCCAATGAGAAAAGCCCTAGCTCCCTCAACCTTTCTTCACAAGACATGCCCTCCAGTCCAGGCAGCACCTCCGGACAATCATCAGGTGCTCCCCCTCCCCCTCCCTCCCCAACAACCATGGGGGCTCAACATCCCCACTAAATAGCCGGATAATCATCGGGGGTTCCACCGCCTCCCATCCCCTAGACAATCACCGGGGCTCCACCACCGCCTACCGCCGTGGAAGTATCACCAGCGATCCCCCCCGTCAGTGCCTGCTCACTCCCACCCCCACCCCCCCACCCCGTGCCTGCAAGTTCCCCCCCTCATTGCCTGCTCTCCCCCCCCTCCCCCCCCCAGCACCCAGAACTGGAAAGCCCCCCCACCCCCCATGGAGCCCCCACCATGGCCCCCAGCACAGGCTGACACTGGCATTTTGGCTGTGCCAGCCTGTGCCAGGGGAAAGTGCCAGGGCAATGCCCGGACATGTCGCTCTTCCCATGGAAGTTATATTTACCTTGACACCTCCGGAGGGACCCCCTCAACTGAATCTCATTTTTGAAATGCTGTTGTATTCATTGAGGAGTGGGGGTATGGGGGGGGGGGATGCTGACTCATCTGACGGCAGGCAAGGGGGGGGGGGCTAGCTAATTATATTCAAATTTATTGAAATCCATTCTAATACATTTCTCAGGGCAGCACAGTGGCTCAGTGGTTAGCACTGCAGTCTCACGGCACCAAGGTCCCAGGTTCGATCCCAGCTCTGGGTCTCTGCACAGTCTCCCCGTGTTTGCGTGGGTTTCGCCCCACACACAAAGATGTGCAAAGGAGGTGCATCGAACACGCTAAATTGCCCCTTAATTGGAAAAAATGAATTGGCTACTCTAAATTTAAAAAAAAATACATTTCTCGCCCCTTGTGGGTGTAAACTTCGTGACATCATCGGCGAATGGCGGGCAGAATGGGGCAACGTGATTCTCTCCGGATTTTCTACTGCTTCGCCGTTCTCTCTGACCCTCCACTGCTCTGCTCACCAAGATTGGAGTCCTGACCAAATGCTCTCCACTTTCCCAATGCCATCCAGTCCCTTGTGCCTGTGCCACCTCTGTGAAAGAGTCATCCAATTATTTCCACTCCTTCTTCCCTTTCCCTGCAGCCAAAAATTTATTTTGAAGTATTCAACCAACTTCTGCTTCAGAATTATGATTGAATATGCTGCCACCATCCTCCCGTGCAGTGCATTCCCAGGTCACTGCAACCCGCTCCCTCAACAAACTTTGTCTCATTTCCCCTCTGATTCTTTTGCCAATCACCTTAAATCTGTATCCTCTGGTCAGAAGCCACTCTGCCAGTGAAAACAGAAATCTGGAAGATACTGCAAAGTGCAAACAGGTTGTGCACATGTGAGACTTCCTTTAAGATGCACGCATGCATAGCCGTCCAGTGATCTGAAAGGGACTGCACTGACAAACTGGCTCGGCACGACTAAGTTAGAGGGAACATCAGCTGTGTCCCACACGTTCTAGCAGCTATATGGTACATTATGTAAGCGGCCATTATAATAATCTTTATTGTCACAAGTAGGCTTACATTAACACTGCAATGAAGTTACTGTGAAAAGCCCCGAGTTGCCACATTCCGGCGCCTGTTCGGGTACACGGAGGGAGAATTCAGAATGTCCAAATTACCTAACAGCACGTCTTTCGGGACTTGTGGGAGGAAACCGGAGCACCCGGAGGAAACCCACGCAGACACGGGGAAAATGTGCAGCCTCCGCACAGACAGTGACCCGAGCCGGAAATCGAATCTGGGATCCTGGCGCTGCGAAGCCATAGTGCTACGGTGACTTAAAATGTGGCATGTTATTTGACTGCAGGAGCTTCACACCTGAACCCAACCCAGCCCAAATCTATCTGTCTGACTGGCATACACACACACATAGACACACACACACCCTCACACACACACCCACATCCTCATACACACCCTCACACACACACATTCCCTCACACACACACACTCTCACACACACCCTCACACACACACCCTCACACACACACACACACTCACACGCACACACACACACCCTCACACACACCCTCATACACACACACACACCCTCACTGACACTCACACCCTCACACACACACACACCCTCACACACACACCCACATCCTCATACACACCCTCACACACACACATTCCCTCACACACACACACTCCCTCACACACACACACTCTCACACACACCCTCACACACACACACCCTCACACACACACACACACTCACACGCACACACACACACCCTCACACACACCCTCACACACCCTCACCCACACACCCTCACCCTCACACCCTCACCCTCACACACACACTCTCACACACACACACACTCTCACACACACACCCTCACCCACATCCTCATACACCCCCTCACACACACACATTCCCTCACACACACACACACTCTCACACACACACACATAGACACACACACACCCTCACACACACACCCACATCCTCATACACACCCTCACACACACACATTCCCTCACACACACACACTCTCACACACACCCTCACACACACACCCTCACACACACACACACACCCACACGCACACACACACACCCTCACACACACCCTCACACACACCCTCACCCACACACCCTCACCCTCACACTCACACACACACTCTCACACACACACACATAGACACACACACACCCTCACACACACCCACATCCTCATACACACCCTCACACACACACATTCCCTCACACACACACACTCTCACACACACCCTCACATACACACCCTCACACACACACACACACACACCCTCACACACACCCTCACACACACCCTCATACACACACACACCCTCACTGACACTCACACCCTCACACACACCCACACCCTCACACACACACACACACCCTCACACACACACACACCCTCACATACACACACACACACACACACACACCTTCACCCTGACACACACACACCCTGACACACACACCCTCACACACACATGCTTTCCTTGCTGAAACGGTGTAAATTATAGGCAGGATTTACTGCAGTCCCAGTATAAACAAGCATAAGCCAGTTTGACTCTGGCAGGTTTAATCTGGATGTGGCTTTGGCTGTCAGCATCGGGAATATCGAGGATTGCAAGCGATGTTGGACAGAAATCCCCTGAATGCCCCCCCCCCTCCGTTGTTTGAAATACCCTGGCTGGGTTCCTGGAACCGTGACCCATCCTCTTCAAATCGAGTTTGTTATTTACTCCTGCGGTTTGCCACAGAGAAAGAAAAGGTGGTGAGGTGCTTAAAAGGAAAACTGGAGGAAAAGGCGGACTGCAAATTAGGTCGCCCCGGGACACAGGCCAGCTAATTAGCTTTTCAAGAGATGTTCTGCGCCCTCTAATCCCAGCTACAGGCCCAGCTATGCGGTCAAACATTTCCCAGCTGAGGTGATGCAGGGGCAGAATTCTACTTGGCAATGTTCTCACTCTCCAGCATTAGTGTTGGCGTGTTTTTTAGAAATTCTTTCATGGGGTGTGCGTAGCGCTGGCTAGGCTGGCACTGGTTGCCCATCCCTAATTGCCCTTGAGAAGATGGTGGTTAGCCGCTTTCTTGAATACAACTGCGTGGCTCACCCGGCAAATTCAGAGCAAAGTTAAGAGACTACCACATTGGTTCTGGAGTCACCTGTAGGCCAGACCGGATAACAACAGAAGATTTCCTTCTCTAAAGCATGTTTAGGGACCAGATGGTTTTGTACAATGATTGTGTAGATTGTTGTGATTTAATCCAACCCACCATGGTGGGAAAATGGGGGCTGGTCCCAATTAATTGTGGCGGAGGCCCTGTGTCAATTTTTGGCAGCGGCAGAATATCACCCCCCCCCCCCCCCCCCCCCCCGATTAAGGCGGAGGGACTGATGGGATGATTTCTGACCCCCTGCTGTGGGATGACAATTAGGCTAATTAATGAGCCAATTGGCAGCCATTATCCCTGAGCCTACTGCAATTCAGTGGTGGCTCAGGAGGTAAATGGGGGCCTCACACTTTCCCACACCTCTGCCGAGCAAACCCTGCTAGGTCATGGGACTGAGCATTGGGGAGGGGATAGCCTCTGGCAACCACCCCTCTGTCCTTGCCTCTGACCCTCCTCACCCACGGTCCCCACCCAGGAGTCGCCATCCTGCTCTCACTCGCCTTTGGTCTGTGGCCTCACCATGTTCCTTGGTCTCTGCTGGGTGCAGTGCCATCAGCTGCCACTTCCTCCTACTAGCGCTGTTGGCATGACTGGCGGGCAGTTTTTGGCAGCTGGGATTTCCGCCGTCAAGGGCCCAATCGCAGGGAAGGCCTGACAGTGGTTTCTTAAACGTCCAAATGGAATTAACAGGATTAGACAGGGTAGATCCGGATTCCCGATGGTGGGGGGAGTCCAGAACTAGGGGTCATAGTTTGAGAATAAGGGGTAAGCCTTTCAGGAATGAGGTGAGGAGAAATTTCTTCACCCAGAGAGTGGTGAATATGTGGAATTCGCTACCACAGAAAGTAATTGAGGCCAAAAGCTTCTGTGATTGCAAGAAGGAATTGAAGCTAAAGGGATATGGGGGGAAGGCAGGATCAGGGTATTGAATTTGATGACCAGCCATGATCATAATGAATGGCGGAGCAGGCTCGAAGGGCCGAATAGAACATAGAATGGCGCAATACAGGCCCTTCGGCCGGGATGTTGCGCCGCCCTGTGAAACCACTCTAAAGCTCATCTACACTATTCCCTTATCGTCCATATGTCTATCCAATGACCATTTGAATGCCCTTAGTGTTGGCGAGTCCACTACTGTTGCAGGCTGGGCATTCCACGCCCTTGCTACTCTCTGAGTAAAGAACCTACCTCTGACATATGTCTTATATCTATCTCCCCTCAATTTAAAGCTATGGCCCCTCGTACTAGACATCACCATCCGAGGAAAAAGGCTCTCACTGTCCACCCTATCCAATCCTCTGATCATCTTGTATGCCTCAATTAAGTCACCTCTTAACCTTCTTTCTAACGAAAACAGCCTCAAGTCCCTCAGCCTTTCCTCTTAAGATCTTCCCTCCATACCAGGCAACATTCTGGTAAATCTCCTCTGCACCCTTTCCAATGCTTCCACATCCTTCCTATAATGCGGCGACCAGAACTGCACGCAATACTCCAAATGTGGCCGCACCAGAGTTTTGTACAGCTGCAACATGACCTCATGGCTCCGAAACTCAATCCCTCTACCAATAAAAGCTAACACACCGTACGCCTTCTTAACAACCCTCTCAACCTGGGTGGCAACTTTCAGGGATCTATGTACATGGACACCGGGATCTCTCTGCTCATCCACACTGCCAAGAATCTTACCATTAGCCCAGTACTCTGTCTTCCTGTTATTCCTCCCAAAATGAATCATCTCACACTTTTCTGCATTAAACTCCATTTGCCACCTCTCAGCCCAGCGCTGCATGGCCTCCTCCTTCCTCTATTTTCTATGTATGAATTTGATTCTGTTAGACCTCCTCACAGAATTGATGGAGGTTCCCCACTGCTTCTCGAGCAGGTGGATGAGTGCCAGGGACCGGGGTACAATTCCGGCCTCGGGTGACTGTGTTGAGTTTACACTTTCCCCCTGTGTCTGCGTGGGTTTCCTCCGGTTTCCTCCCGCAGTCCAAAGATGTGCAGGTTAGGTGGATTGGCCAAGATAAACTGCCCCTTAGTGTCCAAAAGGTTAGATGGGGTTACTGTGTTATGGGAATAGTGTGGGGCCTAACCCCAGATAGGGTGCTTTTTCAGAGGGTTGGTGCAGACTCGATGGGCCGAATGGCCCCCTTCTGCACTGCGGGTATTCTATGTTCGACACTTCAGTCTTCCAAATGTTTAACTGGAAGAAATTCCAACTCCTCCAGAACAAGCAGTTCAACTGTCCAGCACAGAGGCAGCGGAGGTGTCAATCTAGGTCGTAGAGAGGCAGGAACTTCAAAGATTAATGCTTGGGACAAGGCAAACTGGTGCATGAGAAAGAATTACATTGTTGGACAAAAGCCCTCTCATTATTGTACGTGTTAATCTAAATCCTCTAATCATTTAACACGGGCTTTCTTATTGAGTCTATTTGAAAGAGTGAGCGGCACTCCAGGAGAAAGAGAGATAGGGTAGGTACTCTTTGGAGTGTGTGTTGATCGTGTGAACCTGGTTTGAAGGTCTCAGTGATTATACATTTGTTAAAATGCCTTGAAATCAATATCATAAGGATAATTAAAAGGAATAAATGTATTTTTTTTAACTCTATTGGTGTCTGGTTTATGTGTTAGAGATTGCTAGGAGGCCTGGCGTACTAATGTCAGTGTCCTTGAAGGATCCAAAGGCACTGGCATTGATCCATGATCATCCAAAACCAACTCCGCTGGGCTGGCCATGTGCTTAGGATGGCAAAGTCCCGACTGACAAAGTAAATCATCTTCGCCCAGCTCAAGGAAAGCTCCCAAACGAGAGAGGACGAAGGAAGCGGGTCAAAGACACTCTGGATTCTTACAAGAAAGGAAACGTGAAGATCAATGCCTGGGAGACCCTTGCTCAGAAGAGACCTACTTGGAGAAACCTCCTGATTGAAGGAAGACAATTCTTTGAGGACACAACGGCAAGAGGAAGCCAGGAAAAGGAGCCTGAGGAAGCGATCACGAGACAAAAGATCAATCCCACCTCACGCAAACACCTGCCAGGTGTGTGGTCGAAGATGCGGCTCCAGAATCGGGCCCACAAGGACCCACAGAACCCATGACCAGTAACACTGAGTTTTTTCGGTGGACAATCATACTCGATCGCGAAGAGAGAGAGTCTAAAATACCAAACTGTCCCAATAAAGACAAAGAAAGAATGGCTTTAGCAGTTTAGTACATCTCTTGGTACTTTAATGTTTAACTTTAAAATGCCATGGCTGTGGTAATGTTGGCCAGAACAACAACCATTATTATACTTAACAAGATCACATACATGAGTGGACAGTGTTCGTGACAGTATTTAAGGGAGAATTAATGGCCTTAGCAATCCTCCTCTCCTTTGAATAGGCGGGGGTGGTGGAATTCTCCGTCCCGCCAGACCCATTTTCTGGTGCGGCGCAACCCCATCGGTAGCAGGATCTTCCGTCCCGGCAAAAGGCCAATGGGGTTTCCCATTGTGACCACCCCACGCCGTCGGGATATCCGCTACCAGCAAAGCGGAGGATCCCGCTGACGGAGAACGCCGCCCGGGATCTTTAGCTCTGATCTAAACCAGTGGTTCAGACCAGCTTTGCTTTAACGTCTCACCTGAAGGAACATAGCGCCTCAGAGTGCTGCACTGGAGGGCCCAGCTAATCTTTGTTTCGTGAAGTGGGATAACCTCCTGACTCTGAAAATGTAATGTTACTAACTGAGCCAAGCTTACAATAGCGAATTGCCAGCAACTGCATTGACGACCAAGAGGAGGAGAAGGCAGACCTGGGTGCAAAGTGAAATTTGTCTTGGGTCCAGTGCTGTCACTCGGTCCGACAAGTGGTTCGAGCTCCTGACTTAGATGGAATTTGCTTCACTCTGCCTAGGGGCTGGCTTAGCACAATAGGGGCTGGTTTAGCACAGGGCTAAAGAGCTGGCTTTGAAAGCAGATCAAGGCAGGCCAGCAGCATGGTTCAATTCCCGTACCAGCCTCCCCGAACAGGCGTCGGAATGTGGCGACTAGGGGCTTTTCACAGTAACTTCATTTGAATCCTACTTGTGACAATAAGCGATTTTCATTTTCATTTGTAGCTCCTTACATGAAAACATTTCACAGGGATGTTATAATAATCCTTCCACTTGACCTGGACTGGACAATCTTGTCATTTGGTGCCCTTTTTGACCCTGAGAAGAGCTTTCACCCACATATCCACCCCATCACCAGGACCATCTACCACCACCTGTGTAATGTCACCTGACTCCACCCCTGCGTCAACTCTTCTGCTGCTGGAACCCTCATTCATGTTTCTGTTATCTCCGGACTTGACAATTCCAATGCACTCTTAGCTGCCCCTTCCACTTCCACCCTCCATAAACTTGATCTCACCCAAAGCTTTGCTGCCTGCGTCCTAACTTGCACCAAGCCACGTTTACTTAACCCCCTCCCCGTGCTCGCTGGCCTATCTTGGTTCCCAGTCCCGGAACATCTTGGATTTTCAAATCCTTCTGTGGCCTCATCTCTCCCAACCTGCTGTAACCTCCTCCAGCCCTGCAACCCTCTGTGTGATCACTGCACTCCTCCAATTCTGGTATCTTGCGCAGCAGTGATTTTAATCGCTCCTCTGATGTTTGAAAGCTTGACGCCCTTTCTGTGGGAGAATGGTCATAGATATCCTAAAATGTGAGAGCTTGTTCGAAGGATGAGCAGAGCTCATTCATGTGAGACACGAATGGAGCTACACTATATAAGCCAACGCAATTGCCAGATTATTGTAACGCAAAATTTGCTACTTATGGGTTTAAATTAACAGTGTGTGAATGATGCACTCTGCTATTAATGTGAAAATTGGCCAACATCTTCAGGGGATTCAGAGATAAGAATGGAAGCTGTGAATTTCCTGAACTCGCTAGTTAATCTACGTTAGTCCTGCTATTTGCTTCACTCAGGTGCTATCGATATACTCAATATGTTTGTTGTTGATCGAAATAAATGGAAGTGTTTTGACTTTGACCTTTATATTCCCAAGGCATGCTGCTTCAGAGGACAAGACAACTGCAGACCTCATTGGCTCCCCTTAAAATGAGAGCAGTGATTTGAAGGGATAGTGTTATCATTGAAATACCGTGTAGCCCTCGGGGAATTCAATGTTTGTCAAAAAGTGAAGTAATCAGAGCTGAAAGATCTCCATTGTAACCCTGGCGGTAACTGTTTATTATTGAACTACAAGTGTTCACATGTCGTTGCAGGGCATAGAAAAGCGCAGCTGGGCAGTTTGTCTTTGGAGTGACGTTTTTAGAGATCTTGCTCGATGGAAGGGAGTACTAAGAAAATAACCCTGCTACCTGAATACCAGAGTCACAAGTCCATAAGTTCACATTGGGAACTGCAGGCCAGGACTCTGACATTCAGATAAAATGCTTGAAACACAAGTTGAAGCGAATAAGAACTGAGCTGTGGTTATTCGGGGCAAAGTTTCACATACACTGGGCTTTTTGTGTCTTGATATTCTTCACAGGCCCCTCAGGGTCGGTGTTTAAATGCCGATAGCCCAGTGGAGATTGGAAACTCAGCATGGAGGATGGAGTGGGAGGGTAATGGGGCAGCAGGTTATCACCAGTCAGAAGCTACGTGCTGCTGCTCAGTGGTTCCACTGTTTTATAGGTTAATTCACTGCACCGTCGACCAGCTCAGTTGCTGAGTTGAGTTTTACAAGGGCATTTACAGCTTGGCTAAATATATTCCTGCACATGAAAATATAGCTTTTTTGCTTAACAAAAAGAGCGCCTTGTTCATGAATTGGGATGTGGCTGAGGCGGGCTGGGCTCTATATATAGTCCAGCTCCAGATTCCCTTTGCTGGGATTTTTTTGTCGTGGTTGTATCAACAACCGAAAGGTGCGTTGGACAGACCCTTGCAGCAACGCTAAAGGGCAACATTTAGGTCAGGCTTGTGTGAGCTTCGCCTCCGATTGATGGGGAATGGTTCCTCAGTTCACTCAGCAGCTCCAATGTCTTCATTGGCCCTCTCATGCATGAATCACAAAAGGCCGGTATTGCAAATAATTAGGAAAGTTAATGGAATGTCATTGATTATTACGAGAGGAATTGATCACAAAAATAGGGAGGTTGTACAATCATAGAATTTACAATGCAGAAGATGGCCATTCAGCCCATCGAGTCTACACCGGCCCTTGGAAAGAGCACCCTACATAAGCCCATGCCTCTACCCTATCCCCCGTAACCCAGTAACCCCACCTAACCTTTTTGGACACTCAGGGCAATCTAGCATGGCCATTCTACTGAACCTGAACATCTTTGGACTGTGGGAGCAAACCGGACCACCCGGAGGAAACCCACGCAGACACGGGGAGAACGTGCAGACTCCGCACAGACAGTGATCCAAGACGGGAATGGAACCTGGGACCCTGGAGCTGTGAGGCAATGGTGCTAACCACTGTGCTACCGTGCTGCCCCATTTGTGGTACAGTTGCTTCATTTGTGCTCCAGTTGTACAGGACACTAATGAGATCACATCTGGAGTACTGTGCACAGTATTCGACTCATTATTTAAGGAAGGACGTAAATACTTTGGAAGCAGTTCAGAGAAGGTTTACCAGACTAATACCTGGAATGTGTGGGCTGTGTTGTGTGGAGTGATTAGACAGGGGGGCTTGTATCTGCTGGAGTTTGGCAGAGTAAGAGGCGACTTGGCTGAAACGTCAAAGATCCTGAGGGATTCTTGACGAGTGGATGTGGAGAGAATGCTTCCTCCTTTGGAAGAGTCTAGAACTGGGGTTCACTGCTTGCAAGTCACTCAATTAAAATGAAGGTGAGGTGAAATGTTTTCTCTCAGAGGGTCGTGGGTCTTTGGAACTCTCTTCCTGAAAAAGTGGTGGAGGCAGTCTTTGAATTTTTTTTAAGGGACAATTTAGCGTGGCCAATCCACCTACCCTGCACATCTTTGGGGTGTGGGGGTGAGACCCACGCAGACACGGGGCGAATGTGCAAACTTCACACAGATAATGACCCGGGGCCAGGGTCGGACCCGGGCCCTCGGCGCCATGAGGCAGCAGTACTAACCACTGTGCCACCTTCCCATCGTCTTTGAACATTTTTCGGCAGAGGTGGGTAGATTTTTGGTAAGAAAGAGGGTGATGGGTTATTGGGAGGAAGGTGGCATGCAGATTTGAGTTTACTATCAGATCGGCCATGATCTTATTAAATGGCGTAGCAGGTTCGAGGGGCTGAATGGCCACCTCCTGTTTCATGTTGATATAATGCAAGCTGCATCAACAACCTTAGCCAACACTAAAGTGTTCCAAAAGCAAAGTCCTCATACTCAACAGAAAAGTCTATTTTATTTCTTAGTCAATCTTCTTCTGCAAGTTCGATGGACGAAGACACCGATGCTTGGTGTTAGCTAATTCCCAGTCATTTAATAAAAGCAAAATACTGCGGATGCTGGAAATCTGAAATAAAAACAGAATGCTGGACAAACTCAGCAGTTCTGGCAGCAGCTGTGGGGAGAGAAACAGAGTTAACATCTCGAGTCTATATGTCTCTTCTTCACAACTAAAGAGGGATTGAAATGTGATGGATTATGTGGCTGGAGGGAGTGAGTGGAGAAGGTGGAGCAGAACAGAAGGACGGGGGTAGATTGGTGCTGTGGACACAAGGAAAAGGGAGCGCTAATGATAGCATTCATGACTAAAGAAGGTGCTAATAGCGGCATTAGGGTAAAACAGCAGAATGTTTCAATAGGAGAATAAAAGTCATTGCTCAGTGAAATCAAAACAAAAGAGATGGGTGTGGGGGGAGGGGGGGGGTGATTACTGGGTACCCAGTTTACAGGATAAAGAGGAGGTTTGACACAGAATTCCATGGAAGGAATAAGGCCATTCAGCCCCAACCAGCCTTTGCTGGTGTTTTAACGCTCAGAACGAACCTCCTGCCTTCCATCTGCCTCAGCTCCGCCTTTCACCGTATCTTTCTATTCCCTTTTCTCTCATGTATTCATCTAATTTCCCTTTGAAAGCATCCAAGCTGTTTGCTTTGACCATTTCTTGTGGTTTAGTTGGTTCCGCATTCCAAACTCTCTCAGCAAAATAATTTCTCCTTTCTTCTCAGTTGGATTCATCAGTGACCAACTAGTATTTTGTGCTCAGTCTTTGATGATTTAGCGATTAAAGATATTGCCTCTGTTTTAAGGGTTTGTAGGTCTCACAAAGACGTTCAGAGCCTTGTATTGTTGAACAGTGGTGTTTATTGGTGACACATAAGTACAAAGATACATACAGCCCAGACTAGGAGCTAACACGGTGCTGACTTCTCTCAAGTCCCTCCATACAACTTTGTCTCCTGCCTGCTGTCACGTGTCTCTCGACATCATACTGTGGGCCCTACTGCTCTCCAGTCCTACACTAACCATTGCGATGCTGAGCACCCTTATACTACAGTCTCATTGGGCGATCTTAGGTTGATCAGTTGACCTTAGGAGCCATGTTCTCCTCCAGGGAGAGCTCTTGTCCTAATAGATACTACGCAACATAAACTTTTAATTTGGACTCGGGATTTTTTCACAGTGGATATATGTTTTCAAATTCAAGCTATTTTCTGTCAACCTTGGCTCAGTTGCTGGCACGCTTTATTCTTAGTCTTACGGTTCAGGATTCAAGTCCCATTCCAGCATTTGAGCACAAAAAGTACCCAGGCCGACAATTGGGTGCGGTACCGAGGGACTGCTGCACTGCCAGAGTTACCCGCATTTGGATGAAATGATAAATGCAGGCCCCATTTGCCTGAACAGGTCAAGGAAAATATTCCATGGCACTATTTTGACGATGAGCAGGAAGGTTATCCTTGGTGTCCTGGTCAATATTTCTCCCTTAATCAACATCACAAAAAAACAAGAATCTGACCATTATCACATTGCTGTCTGTGGGAGTTCACTGTGTCCAAATTCGCTCTTATGTTTACAATAGTGACGACAGCTCAATGGCTGGAAACACTTTGAGCTGTCTGGCTGTTGTGAAAGAGTTATGTAAACACAAATCTCTTTTTTCTTATTCGATGTTGTGATTGGCAATATTAATAATTCATACCTTTCCAACATTGGGCTTGTGGTGCAACGGTAGCGCGTCTGACTCCAGGTCCGAAGGTTGCATGAACAAATCACGTCAGGCTCACTGAGTTTTTTCTGCTGGTCTGATTAGTAAGTTCGCGGATGGCACTAAGGTTGGTGGAGTGGCAGATATTGTTGAGGATTGCCAGAGGATACAGCAGGACATAGATACGTTGGACACTTGGGCAGAGAAATGGCAAATGGAGTTTAATCCGGACAAATTTGCAGTAATACATTTTGATAGGTCTAACATAGAGGGGAAATACACCGTAAATGGCAAAACTCTTAGGAATATAGAAAGTCAGAGAGATCTGGGCGTACAGGTCCACAGATCTTTGAAAGTGGCAATACAAGTGGACAAGGTAGTCAAGAAAGCATATGGCATACTTGCCTCCATTGGATGGGGCATCGAATATAAAACTGTCACGTCATGTTAGAGTTGTATAGAATAAAAGCAAATTACTGCGGATGCTGGAATCTGAAACGAAAGAGAAAATGCTGGAAAATCTCAGCAGCTCTGGCAGCATCTGTAGGGAAATCCCTACAGATGCTGCCAGACTTGCTGAGATTTTCCAGCATTTTCTCTTTCGTGACAGTTGTACAGAACCTGGTTAAGGCCGCATTTGGAATATTGCGCACAATTCTGGTCGCCACACGACCAGAAGGACGTGGAGGCTTTGGAGAGGGTGCAGAAGAGGGTCTGGAGGGTGTCAGCTCTGCGGAGAGGCTGAATAGACTCGGACTGTTTTCATTAGAACGACAGAGGTTAAGGGGCGAACCGATAGAGGTCTACAAGATTAGGAGGGGCATGGATAGAGTGGAAGGGCAGGAACTCTTTCCCAGAGTGGAGGGGTCAGTCACCAGGGGGCATAGTTTAAAGGCCCGTGGGGCAAAGTTTAGAGGAGATTTGAGAGGCAGGTTTTTTACATAGTGGGTGGTGAGTGCCTGGAATGGTTGCCAGGGGAGATTGTGGAAGCAGATACATTAACGTTCAAAAGGCATCTTGACAAACACATGGATAGGATGGGTATAGAGGGATACGGCACTGGGAAGTGCTGAGGGTTTTGGCCAAGGGTGGTATCGTGACCGGTATAGGGTTGGAGGGCTGAAGTGCCTGTTCCTGTGTTGTATCGTTCTTTGTTCTTTGAACTGGTCAAAGCCTCCAGCATTTTATATCGTGGTTTTCTGCATCTATGCGAGTACCTGTGTATTCTCGGATTCTCATTACGAAAGCTGATGGCAGAGGTCTCAAGTTTACCTCAGTGTCATTGGTAAAGCTCCCCGCCATCACCCAAGGTTGAGATTTTTGTTTATTCTTTCACGGGACCTGGGTGTCGCTGGCAGGGGGCAGCATTTATTGCTCGTCCCGAATTGCCCTTCATCTGAGTAGCTTTTTCAGCCATTTCAGAGGTGCTCATTTAAGAGTCAACTACAGGATCTGCAGGCCAGACTTCCTTCCCTAAAAGGCATTAATGAACCAAATGGATTTTTATAATTAACGACGGTCACCATTGGACTTTCAATTCCAGATTTTTAGTGAATTCAAATTTCACCGTAGTGGAATTTAAACCGAGCGTGACCCTGGGTCTCTGGGTTACTAGTCCAGTGACGATACCACTATGCCCCCCATGATAAACTAAGCACAACCATCTTTTTGACTAATGTCAGGCACCATACACTATACTGACTCACCAAAATATTGGCTTGAGGCGATGTGTCCCTGTTGAAGGCACTCACCTGGCATCAGGAATAAAGGGAGTGGAACTGGGTGAGCTGTGTCGTTTGTGTGGCCTTTGTTCCCTCACTCCGAACGATATTGTCAGGAAGTATACAAATGATTTGGAAGATAATGTAGCTGATTCGCAGATGACACAAAAGTTGGTGGAGTTGTAGATAGTGAAGAGGTTTGTCAGAGGATACAGCAGGATAGAAACTGGAGAAATGGCAGATGGAGTTTAATTCGGACAAGTGTGAGGGAATGCATTTTGGAAGGTCCAATGCACATCGGAATTACACAATAAATAGTAGAACTCTTGCGAGTATTGACAGGCAGAGAGATCTGGGCGTGCATGTTCACCGATCACTGAAAGTGGCAACGCAGGTGGATAAGGTGGTCAAGAAGGCATACGGCCTTCATCGGTCGGGGCATTGAACATAAAAATTGGCAAGTCATGTTGCAGTTGTACAGGACCTTAGTTAGGCCTCATTTAGAATATTGTGTACAATTCTGGTTGCCACACTACCAGAAGGATGTGGATGCTTTGGAGAGGGTACAGAAGCGGTTTACTAGGATGTTGCCTGGGATGGAGGGCATTAGCTGTGAGGAAAGGTTAAATAAACTTGGTTTGTTCTCACTGGATCGACGGAGATTGAGAGGAGTCCTGGTAGATGTCTGCAAGATTATGAGTGGCATAGACAGAGTGGATAGTCAGATGCTCTTCCCTAGGGTAGGAGAGTCAAGTACTAGGGGAGACAGGTTTAAAATGCGTGGGGAAAAGTTTAGAACAGATGTGGAAGGCAAATTTTTCACACACAGGGTGGTAAAGATACTGCCTGGGAAGGTGGTGGGAGCAGGTACGATAGCGGCATTTAAGCGACATCTAGACAAATATATGAATATGTTGGGAATGGAAGGATGTTTACTCCGTAAGTGCATCAGGTTTTAGTTTAGGCAGGTACCATAGTTGGCGTAGGCTTGGATGGCCGAAGGGCCTGCTCCTGTGCTGCACAGAGGCAAGATGTTGCAACTTGGGAGGGCAAGGTCGAAAGACAATAAATAGTCTGGTTTTCCTTAGTGAAGTGGCCCTTCTGCCTATTAGTCATGCTACATCATTGCGAAGACACGGAGAAATCTATCCACAGCTCAGACTGGGCTCTAACTGGAGGAGTACTAGGAGGGCAGTGAATAAACGCGGGTGCTGCTTATTCTAAATTTAAAGAGGGCAGAATACCAATCAGCTTTATTGTCCTCTCATCTCCACCTTACCACCTCAATGGTCTACCTACCACGTCTCTTTAAAAAAGAGCAAGGAAAAAACAAATATTTTTAAAACAAGCTATTCAACGCTTACAATGAGCATCAGTCAACTGAGTAGCTAAAGGTATAATACAATCACAAGTTTCTGCTGATGTTCACGAAAGGTTTGATCGTTGCTCTTGATATGGTTTAGAACATGGGAGGAACATTGAATTGCGCTTTACAAGGTGCAAGTCAGGAGTGCGATGGAATACTCCCCACTTGCCTGGATGAGTGCAGCTCCAACAACACTCAACATCAAGCGGACGAAGCACCCCGTTTGATTGTCACCCAATCCGCCACCTTAAATATTCACTCCCAGGGAGGCACGGTGGTGCAGTGCCTCAGGGCGCCGAGGACCCGGGTTCGATCCCAGCCCCGGGCCACTGTCCATGTGGTGTTTGCACATTCTCCCCGTGTCTGCCTGGGCTGGTGAATTGGCCACGCTAAATTGCCCCTTAATTGGGAAAAAGAATATTCACGCCCTTCACCATCGGTGTGCTTCAGCAACTCGGCAAGGCTTCTTGGACAGCTCATGAGTGGATGTAAGGTTGCTTCTGAGATCTTACTTACCCAGTGGGAAAACAACACTCAATGGGAGTATGGATCAGTGATGATATTCCAACATTGCACTACTGATTTTTGGACCATTGGCAGAATTGTTACAGTGCAGAAGGAGGACATTCGGCCCATCATGTCTGCACCGGCTCTCCAAACGAGCATCATGACCTAGTGCCATTCCTCTGCCGTTTCCCGCACCCCGGAACATTTTTTCTATTCAGGTAATCATCTGATGTCCTCTTGACTGCCTCGATTGAACCCGCCTCCACAACCCCAACACTCATTGTGCAAAGAAAGTGTTTTCTCTCTCACATCACACGTTCCAGCCATGTCTCCTCGCTGGGATTGGGAGCATTCCATTTCACAGCTCACCGATTCAGACTTCTGCATTGGCACCACTGGTACCAGCATTGCCATCGGCACTCCAGCTGAAGAAGGAATCCCACCCCCCTGAATCCCAGTTAATTTCTTGGTGGGGGAGGCCAAGCTCAGGGACGCTGAGGTCAGTGTACAACTCCTTTCAGCTCCCAGCATAGCTTGTAAGCCCAACTCCTGACATTGAGCATCGAATAAACCATAACCACACACCGCAAACTCAATAACAGTTGGCAATACTTCAGAAACAATGGATGAAATACATTGCACTCAGCTACATAAATGCACGCGGGGATTCTTGGCATACCCCTTAGTGCCAGTGAGTCTTTTCAGGGTCCCAATATGTTCAGCAATGTAAACAGAAGTAAATTTGAAGGCCAGCCTGGAGCAGTTTAACTTATACATGACAAGATTCCAAGTAGATTCAGAACAAGGTACGGGCAGAATTTGGCTCCAGGCAGAAAAGCCAAAAGTTGAGTGTTTAAGATACCAAACTGCTGCTCAGAAAATACTGTTTCGTCTTTTGATTGTTACTGAGGTGTTTGCTGAGGATGGCTGCCTATACGTGAGCGTTACAGATATCTCTGTGTTATTTAATGATAGCACTTATATCTGTTGTACATGTACAAACTGCAGAATATGTTATATGTGGACTGCAACTTGTGTTGTGTATATGCATGGCTGGCATATTGGCAGAACACACATATATATATATATCCCTAAGAAAGATGCAGGCTGTTTGATTGTCAATAGAGCCGTTAATCTGTGCAGTGTATAAAAACAGCAGCAGTTGTACCCCCCACAAACAGATTTTCCACTAATTGGTGGATTTTGGGCTGCTCGGGAGTGGGGGGGGGGGGGGATTGCAGGGATGACAGTGGTCGGGGGTGGGGTGAGGGGGATGGTTGCCTGGACACTGCGGTATCAGAAGAGCTTTCCTGATTCTCTTGGCTCCGTGGCGATGTTGTTCTTCAGAGTTACTTACGTTGTTCCATCTCGTTCTGTCCAACTTGGCAGAGGTGACCCTCAGTTGCATCGGAAAGGGGCCTAATGCAAGTGAACGGGAGCTGCCTGAAAATTCAGCTGCAGATTGGAAGCAGCTTTCATCTGCATGGAGTGAGGACTGTGGAAACGTGGAACAGTGTGTTGATTCTCCCCAAACAACCTGGCCGAGCGGGATGTACGGGTGGAAGTAGCTCCTTGTCTTCTGGTATTTTAGATTTAATTGGAGAGAAGTGCAGAGTAATGCAACACAGGAGGAGGCCATTCATCCCATTGAATCCATGTTGCCTCTTCTGGAGAGAAATCCATTTAATCTCACTGCCCTGCTCTTTCCCTATAATCCCGACAATTTCTTTCTCATTCAAGGATTTATCCAATGCCCTTTTTCCACGGTTGCAATTGCATCAATCCATCACCCCATCAGGTAGTCCATTCCAAATTCTAAGCACTCATTGTGTAATAATTTTATCCTCCCCATCCTCTGGCACTTTGCCAAGCACCTTAAAATTGTGCCCTTGGTTTATTAACCCTTCAGTTACCTAAAATTGTTTCTCTTCATTTACTCTACCGAAACTGTGCAAGATTTTGGACGCCTCTTACCAAATCTGCTCTTAGCCTTCTCCGCATTGAGGAGACCAATCTCAGCTTCTCTAGTCTATCTGCAAAGCTGTCATTTATCATCCCAGGGGTTGGATATAACAGCATTAGCACCCCCCACCCAACCCCACATTCCCCTTAGATAGGTTGGATGGCTTGACCCATCACCGTCCCACCCACCCCTGGAGTGACCTCCAAAATACATTAGTTGGGCGGACATCAAAATTCCCAGCCCACCTGACATATGTAAGTAAATGCTGAAAGGTTCAAACAGTGACAAAAGAGCTAAACCCCAGGGGTGAAGTGAGGGTGACTGTCCTTGACATGAAGGCAGCATTTGATCGGGTATGGCATCAAGGAGCCCTAGCAAAACTGGAGTCAATGGAAATCGGGGGGAACACCCTCTGCTAGTTGTCCCTCTGGCACAAAGGAAGATGGTTGTGATTGTTGGAGATCAGTCACTTCCCTCCTGGGACATCACTGCAGGAGTTCCTCAGGTTTGTGTCCTCGGCCCAACCATCTTGAGCTGCTTCATCAATGACCTTCCTTCCAACACAAGGTCAGAAGTGGGGATGTTCAGTGATGACTGCACAATGTTCAGCACCATTCGCAACTCCTCAGATACGGAAGTAGTCCTTGTCCAAATGCAGCAAGACCTGGACAACTTTCAGGCTTGAGTTGACAAGTGGTTGGCAATGACCATCTCCAACAGGAGAGAATTCAACAATCGCCTGTTGACATTCAATGGCATTACCGTTGCTGAATCCCCCACTATCAACATCCTGGGGGTTACCATTAACCAGAAACTGAACTGGACCAACCATATAAATACGGTGGTTACAAGAGCAGGTCAGAGACTAGGGGCTGGATTTTCTGATTCTGGGGCTATGACCACACGCCGGCGTGGGAACGGTGGCATTTTACGCCAGACAAACTGGCGCAAAATATCCACCGAGTCCCCATTTTGCTGGGGGCTAGCAGGACGGCAGCGTAGAGCACCCGGCTCTGGCTGCCGATACCCCCTGGTGAATTTCCGGGTCTGTGGCCACGCCTACGCATGGCGGAGGCCTCTCTTGGACCTGGCCCCTAAGTAGTCCCCCCCCCCTTCGGCCGGCTCGCTTGCCCCGGACTTCGCCTCCCCACAGTGCCCCCAGCCCCGAATAATGTCCCCCTCTTTCTGCGGATCGGCCCTCCCCCAACTGTGGAAGTGCTGGACTGAGTCCGCAGCCGCCACGCTGAGTTCCCGACGGATGAGACCACACGTGTCCCACGCCGTCGGGAAGTCGGCCGGTCGGGGGCGGAGCATCAGGGGGCAGCCTGAGGCCGTCGATACGTGGCATGGTGTACTCACAGAATACGCCGCTTTGGAGGGGCAGTGCATCGCGAAAACAGCGCCGCCCCCGATTCGGTTGGGAAATGTGATTCTCCGGCCATTCGCCGAACGCGATTTTGACATCGGCGACCGGACAATCCAGCCCGAGGAATCCAACTACAAGTAACTATCATAATAATAATCTTTATTAGTGTCACAAGTAGGCTTACATTAACACTGCAATGAAGTTACTGTGAAAAGCCCCATAGTCGTCACACTCCGGCGCCTGTTCGGGTACACAGAGGGAGAATTCAGAATGTCCAATTCACCTAACAGCATGTCTTTCGGGACTTGTGGGAGGAAACCGGAGCACCCGGAGGAAACCCACGCACACATGGGGAGAACGTGCAGACTCCACACAGACAGTGACCCAAGCCGGGAATTGAACCCTGGAGCTGTGAAGCAACAGTGCTAACCACTGTGCTACCCTGATGCCCACAACTTTTCTCCTGACTCCCCAAAGCCTGTCAATCACCTACAAGGCACAAGTCAGGAGTTTGATGGAATACTCTCAAATTGCCTGGATAAGTGCAGCTCCAACAACCCTCAAGAAGCTGCTCAACATCCAGGACAAAGTAACCTGCTTGATTGGCAGCCCATCCAGAAACATTAGTGTTTATTTATAGACAGGATATAGCCCAAGCTTTGAGCTAACTCCATGCTTACTTCTGAACAGCCACAACTGACCCTACTTTCAATTCATACACAGAAACATACATAGACAATAGGAGCAGGGCGAGGCCATTCGGCCCTTCGAGCCTGCTCCTCCGTCATTCATTATGATCGTGGCTGAGCATCAAGTTCAACCGCCTGATCCTGCCTTCTCCCGCGTATCCCTTTAGCCCCAAGAGCAATACTTAATTCCTTCTTGAAACTATACAAGGTTTTGGCCTCAACTACATTCAATGGTGGTGAATTCCACAGGTCCATCACTCTCTGGGTTGAGAAATGTCTCCTCACCTCATTCCTGAAAGGTTTACACCTTATCCTCAAACTGTGACCCCTAGTTCTGGACTCCCCCACCATCGGAAATTTTTTATCTGAATCTACCTTGACTAATCCTGTGTCTCTTAATCACGTATCTTTTTACATCACACTGTGAGTGCTCTTGTTTGCCAGTCCCACGTTAACCCTTGCCATACCCGATACTCTTATATTACATCCTCTCCAAAACCTTCATGCCCTTTCTGAAGTGTGGTCTCCGGAAATGGACACAATACACCAGCTGGGGCTAAAGCGTCTCACCGACTCTTCAATAATTTGTCGGGTTTGTCTGTATAAAGTAGGAGACCAGTATCACACTCGGTATGCAGCGCTTCCTGACATCATACCTTCCCACCAGTGGAGAAAGAAACGTGGCTATCAGTCACTCAGTTATCGTGTTTGCAAGTTACATAGCAACCAATTTGTTAATGGAATATAAATTTTGTTGCACAGAAAAGGCCAGCGAGGTTAGAAGGAAAACAGGCTGAAACTTTATCGCAGATTAACTTCCTGTTTGATCTGTAAGGTGAGGATGGTGGTGTCCCAGAATGGAATGTTAACTGATTTGCTAACAAGAGGCAGTGTTACAATCTACGTTGGAAAGTTCCCTCACTAAATGGGCAAATACTCCTCGACCGTGTTCTGGCAGAGCAGCAGTACAGGCTCTGAGTAACCTTCTAATAATTATCACATAATCGCCACTCTTTTCGGCATTTTAAGAATATTAAATAAACCGTGAAATGAGACGCACTTGAATTTCTAACATTTCTAAGATGCAAATATTTTGCGCAGAGTAACTCATTCTTTAATATGGAGCATCGCAGCGGCCGTCTTTTGCGTGATAAAATTCTCCGAACCGCACTGTGATAAGTTACAAGCATGTGTTGGTTGAGTGAGTAAGATTGGCAGGTCCGGATGAGAACTGTTTCTTTGATTCATCACACTGACACGGGATCTGTAACACCAGCTGAATTGGCAGATGATACATAAGAACATACAAACTAGGAGCAGGAGTAGGCCATCTGGCCCTTCGAGCCTGCTCCGCCATTCAATGAGATCATGGCTGATCTTTTGTGGACTCAGCTCCACTTTCCGTCCCGAACACCATAACCCTCCCTTTATTCTTCAAAAAACTACCTATCTTTATCTTGAAAACATTCAATGAAGGAGCCTCAACTGCTTCACTGGGCAAGGAATTCCATAGATTCACAACCCTTTGGGTGAAGACGTTCCTCCTGAACTCAGTCCTAAATCTACTTCCTCTTATTTTGAGGCTAGGCCCCCTTGTTCTGCTTTCACCCGCCAGTGGAAACGACTTGCCCCCATCTATCCTATCTATTCCCTTCATAATTTTGTATGTTTCTGTAAGATCCCCCCGCATCCTTCCAAATTCCGAGTTCAGTCCCAGTCAACTCAATGTCTCCTCATAATCCAACCACCTCAACTTTAGGATTTACCTCGTGAATCTCCTCTGCACACCCTCCAGTGTCAGTATGTCCTTTCTCAGGTAAGGAGACCAAAACTGAACACAATTCCTCAGTTTAGTATGTTATCTGAGGTTCAGCTATTCTGTCAATGCAGCGGGCCTTTGTATAAAAGCAGCATCTATTCCAAACCCCACACACTCTCCCACCTAGAAAGGCAAGGACCGCACGCTCTTGGGAACACCACCACCTGGAGGTTCCCCTCCAAGTCCGACACCATCGTGACTTGGAAATATATCGCTGCTCCTTCACTGACGTTGGGTCAAAATTCCGGAACTCCCTCCCGAACAGCACTGTGGGGTGTATCTACACCACGTGGACTGCAGTGGTTCATGAAGGTGACTCACCATCACCTTCTGAAGGATAATTAAGGATGGACAATAGCCAGAGACACACACATCCCATGAATGCTGAGAGGTTCTTTCCCCCAGTAGGAGAGTCTAGGACCAGGGGGCATAATATCAGATTAAGGGGTCACCCATTTAAGAAAGAGATGAGGAGGTACTTCTTCTCTCAGGGCAGTGAATCTATGGAATCCTTTATCACAGAGGGCGATAGAGGCAGGGTCGTTCAAAGCAGAGATAGAAAGATTGTTAATCGGTAAGGGTTATGGCACGAAAGTGGAGTTGATGATTATCATATCATATCAATCATGATCTCATAGAATCATAGAATCATAGAATTTACAGTGCAGAAGGAGGCCATTTGGCCCATCGAGTCTGCACCGGCTCTTGAAAAGAGCACCCTACCCAAGCCCATACCCCGACCCTATCCCCATAACCTAGTAACCCCACCCAACACTAAGGGCAATTTTGGACACTAAGGGCAATTTATCATGGCCAACCCACCTAACCTGCACATCTTTGGACTGTGGGAGGAAACCGGAGCACCCGGAGGAAACCCACGCACACACGGGGAGGATGTGCAGACTCCGCACAGACAGTGACCCAAGCCGGAAATCGAACCTGGGACCCTGGAGCTGTGAAGCAATTGTGCTAACCACTATGCTACCGTGCTGCCCATCTCATCGAATGGGGGGGCAGGGTCGATGGACTGAATGTTCTTCTGACCAAATATTTTCAAAAATCTATGGGGCTGGATTCTCCATGGGCGGAAAAATCTTCCGCTTTGCCGGCAGCGCACTCACGTCCACGGATTTCCCAATGGCGTGGGAGTACCCACAATGGGAAACCCCATTGGCCGGCTGCTGGGACGGAGGATCCTGATGCCGGCGGGGACGTGCGGCACCAGAAAACGGGTGCAACGGGACGGAGAATCCTGCCCATGATCTTCACGAATAACCATATATACCATGGAGTTTCCAAATTGAATGCAACATTCCAAATGATTTCTAACCAGCAATTTGTGTCACAACAATGGTATTTCCTTACCTAGAGTTACATTGACTGTACAGCACGAAAACGGGCCATTCGGTCCAACATGTCCATGCCAGCTCCTTTACAATCCAGTTGAACCTCTTCCCTTTCCACTTCATCAAATGCTATTAGCCTAACTTCCATTGCCTTTCTCCTTCATTTAGCTTACCCTTAAATATATAAGCTATATATCAACTTGAATATCTTATTCTCTGTCCTCAAATCCAGGACATTGAGAAACCGTTGGAATGGGGGAGGGCTATGTAAAGACAGGAGTTAACATTTACCACTGCCCACCAGTGATAGTGGGCGGGGTTCTCCGTTTCAGAGATGAAGTACTAACGTCGGGACAGAATAGGTGGACTTCTATGACACCAGAATTGGCACTGCGCACGGAGAAATTCGGGAACTGTTAATGGGCTAGCAGAGGAAACATGTAGGACACGACCAACTCCAATGAAAATGGCGTCAGATTCGCCAGGGTAGGGATTGGCACTTGAGAGGCTGACAAGCTGCAGCCACATATTAGAGCTCCACTCCCCACCCATAAAATTCCCGCTAAGTAAATGGCAGTGTTTCTTTTTCTTTAAAAAAAAAATTCCCGATTAAGGGGCAATGTAGTGTAGCCAATAAACCTACCCAGCACATAGAATCATAGAATTTACAGTGCAGAAGGAGGCCATTCGGCCCATCGAGTCTGCACCGACTCTTGGAAAGAGCATCCAACTTAAGCCCACACCTCCACCCTATCCCCGCAACCCAGTAACCCCATGTAACCTAAGGGCAATTTATCACAGCCAGTGCACCTAACCTGCACATCTTTGGACTGTGGGAGGAAACCGGAGCACCTGGAGGAAACCCACGCAGACATGGGGAGAACTTGCAGACTCCACACAGACAGTGACCCAGCAGCGAATCGAACCTGGGACCCTGGAGCTGTGAAGCAACTGTGCTAACCACTATGCTACCATGCCACCATGCCACATCTTTGGGTTGTGGGGGTGAGACCCATGCAGACACGGGGAAAATGTGCAAACTCCACACAGACAGTGACCCGGGGCCGGGATCGAACCGGGGTCCTCGGCGCCGTGAGGCAGCGGTGCTAACCACTGTGCCGCCGTGCTGCCCGAGATGGCATTGGTTGCGCTGGAGCACGCCAGTCCGATTGATGGGTCGGCTGGGACTAGAAGGTGGCCTGGGGGGGGACACCCATGCGACCTGTGGCACTAAGTTTACAATTGGCAGTCAACGGCGTGCGCAGCTGCACGGCTGCGACGATGGTGTGCAATGTCTGTCCACCCCAACCACGCAGACCACCTCTTGCCACCCCCCCCCCCCCCCCCGCTACTCCCCCCGGTCCAGGCAGAGGCCCCTGGCCAGCAGCACAACTGTCAACACACAATGGCGATGGCGGACACTTTCCGTAACCCCTCTCTCTCCCTCAGCAGCCACGGTGCCTGTTTTCCGATTTTTGAAACCACAAGTGAACCTCGCCATGAGTAATTCCTCCTGGCGGAGCTGGAGCATCGCGGAAGCCACAGAGATTACCGGGTCAGGCCGGCTAACAATATGCCAACGGCATTTACTCTACGTGCGGAGTAGAGTGCATTGACGCCACTGTTGAGGCACCGGAGCATGGCATTCTGGCCGGTGGTGGCGTAGTCCATGATTTTGGTCTTACGACCGATTCTCTGGTCAATTGCTTTTCCCGATTTCAGTGTTGGCCGATGGCGAATCCCGCCAGTATCTTTGACACAGTACTTTCAGACTCACCAGGACAAGCAAGCACAGGGTCAGTGTTATGAAATGCAAAGCAGAGAATCACTACAGTGCAGAAAGTGGCCATTTGGCCCATCCAGTCTACGCCAACCCTCCAAAGGAGCACCCTATCCAGGCCCACGTCTAACCCTTTGGAGACTAAGGGGCAATTTAGCATGGCCAATCCATCTAATGCAGTGCTAACCACTGTGCCACCGTACTGCCCACAATGTGGAAGAACATTGATTCATATATTTCTGAAAAAAGAAACAGGCAATCAAAGCTTTTCATCTTGCACTCATCAGGACAGCTCTCAAGAAATGAGAAGAGAGTGCTGACTGGTTAGCCAGTAGGCTCTAATTGGTAGAGGCGCCTCTACCATGAAGCAGGGAACAGTTAACTGCCAAGCTTTTGTTCAAAGTCAAACCAGGCAGGTTGACTCTGATTGGTCAAGGCATTGCCGTGAGGAATGAACCAGGAAATGGATGCCCCCAAGCTTTTGCTTCGTTGAAAAAGGCGCAAAGTATAGACATGATCCTTCTGTCTGCAAAAGACAGGGTCCTGTGCGTGACTATATGTGGCTTCTAGCAATGTAATTGAGACATACTGTGTGTCCAAGAGATAATCTTAAATTGGTTTTCAGTGTAATTCTTAACTCATTCAAGATTGTTCAGCAAGTGGTATTCAATTGCGGAATCACGTCTCACGTTAGACACTATGTTTTGAGTTTTGCAAGCATGGGCTGGTTGGGTACAGTCAGTACGTTGCTTGTTTTGTGCAGCTGAAGGGACTTGCTCTTTGATACGATACATTTGTTGTTGGGATGTCCCAAAGCACTTCACAGTCATTGAATCATGTCTTGAAATGTAGTGACTGTGAGGAGGTGTAGCGGCCAACATGTGCACAGCAAGCTCCCACAATTAAAGAAAGCAACCTGCTAATTTATTTTAGCTGGCTGGCTGATAAGCATTGGCCAGGCCGCTGTCTGGACTGCACAGGGGTATCAGTCCAGATTTTGTGTTCCAGTCCCAGGAGTGCCACTGACGTCAGAGATGGCCTTCAGCGAGGCAATGCACATCTGGAGAATGGTTTTCCAGGAAGGACAGTTAAAACCAGGAAACTGGACCCATTTGAGAAACAGCTGGCTGCAGTTACGCTGTGATTTTGCATTCTGAAAGAACAAAATCAAACCGGGGGCGAGGGGCGGTTTTCATGCGACCCCCATCTTGTGATGCTCAGAACTGTGCCTATTCAATCCATAGCACAGAAAAGAATTTCCACTGAGGTCCTTATGATCATCTGCTAAAGCAATGCAGGATGATCGGGAAAAATCCCATGGAAAAGCATTCCGTTGTTGGAGAATGCTTTTTTTCCCCCTTGAAATAAACGTTTGCTTGAAAGAATTTTGGAGAGATCAGCAAGAATCTAGCACCGCGCACCAATCAGCAGCTTCCATTCCCAACCGCCTCCTTTGATAGATGGATCACCATTTAGTAATCTACTCACAGCATTTTCTTTTTAAAAAAAATATTTTTATGAAGGTATTTGCAAAATTTTTATACTGATAACAAAAACAATAACATTGACATGGTGAATTAAACATTTACCCCCCCCCCCAGCCCAATCTTCACACACCTCAACCATCTAACACCTATCCGCGTCCCCCCGCCTTCAGACATTTTTAATTTTCCCCGAGAAAGTCGACGAACGGCTGCCACCTCCGAGAACCCCAACATTGACTCTCTTAAGGCAAACTTTATTTTCTCAAGACTGAGAAACCCAGCCATATCACTAACACAGGTCTCTACACTCGGGGGCTTCGAGTCCCTCCACATTAAAAGGATCCGTCTCCGGGCTACTAGGGAGGCAAAGGCCAGGATGCAGCCTCTTTCACTCCCTGAACTCCTGGATCTTCTGACACTCCTAAGATCGCTACCTCTGGACTCGGCACCACCCGAGTTCCTAGCACCGTGGGCATTGTCTTCGCAAACCCCTGCCAAAACCCTCTGAGCTTCGGGCATGCCCAGAACATGTAGGCATGGTTTGCTGGGGCTCCCGCGCACCTCGCACATCTACTTCTCCCCCGAAAAAGTTGTTCGTCCTCGTCGCCGTCATGTGTGCCCGGTAATCACAGCATTTTCAAAAGCAGCGAATGAGTTGGAGGAACTGACAGTCCCACCGGTGTCAGCAACTGCTAATAGTCACAGAGTAGAGTAGTCATGTTGTTGCACGAGCAATGTAGAGATCTACATGGGTGACTTATATGACTCTCTTCGGCTGGAAAAGATCAAATAAGAATCAAGAGGTTCAGTGTTGGGGTTTGAGGCGAGGTGGGGGATGTTCGTGTGAGGAGTTGTTTGTCGTGGGGAGGGGGGAGGGAGGGGGTGACAAAGGGGAAACATTTGTGCAAACTGTATAGTTGTGTGCTGGGGAGTTCGCTCGCTGAATTGTTAATGCTTTGTAACTTTTGATATAAGTTTGGAATAAAAGATATTGAAACAAAGATGGAAGAAACTCCATCTCATCCTGAAAATCTCCATTTTGTTTTTATTCATAGACCATGGGTGTCATTGGGTGGCTGGTACAATGGCCAACCCAAATTGCCCTTGAACTGAGTAGCTTGCTAGGCAGAGAATTAGATAAGAATCAACTGCATTGGGGGGACCGGAGTCATACGTAGGCCAGACCAGGTAAGGGTGGCAGATTTCCTTCCTTACCGGGCATGTTTTGTAACAATCAACAAACTGGTCATCATTAAGCTTTTAAGTTCAAATTTTTTGTTTCTGTATTTGAATTTCATTATCTGCCATGGTGGGATTTGCAAGAGTATTACTCTGGCTCCCGAGATTACGAGTCCAGTGATGATACCATTTTGCTTTTAAAGTCTAGTCCCTGAGATGATAGCATTGTGGTAGCATTGTGGATAGCATTGTGGATAGCACAATTGCTTCACAGCTCCAGGGTCCCAGGTTCGATTCCGGATTGGGTCACTGTCTGTGCGGAGTCTGCACATCCTCCCCGTGTGTGCGTGGGTTTCCTCCGGGTGCTCCGGTTTCCTCACACAGTCCAAAGATGTGCAGGTTAGGTGGATTGGCCAAGCTAAATTGCCCTTAGTATCCAAAATTGCCCTTAGTGTTGGGTGGGGTTACTGGGTTATGGGGATTGGGTGGAGGTGTTGACCTTGGGGAGGGTGCTCTTTTCAAGAGCCGGTGCAGACTCGATGAGCCGAATGGCCTCCTTCTGCACTGTAAATTCTATGAAATTCTAAGATTGGTAGCACAGTGGTTAGCACTGTTGCTTCACAGCTCCAGGGTCTCAGGTTCGATTCCCGGCTCAGGCCACTGTTTGTATGGAATCTGCACGTTCTCCCCGTGTCTGCGTGGGTTTCCTCCGGGTGCTCCAGTTTCCTCCCACACTCCAAAGATGTGCAGGTTAGGTGGATTGGTCGTGCTAAATTGCCCTTAGTGCCCAAAAAGAAAGGTTATGTGGTGATACGGGTAGGATGGAGGTGTGGGTTTAAGTAGGATGCTCTTTCCAAAGGCCGGTGCAGACTTGATGGGCCGAATGGCCTCCTTCTGCACTGTAAATTCTATAAAAAAACCTTCTAAAAAGGAAACCTGCCGGCCAATTTGTGGACAGTAAGCGCCCACCAACAACACTCTGATAACGACCAGATAATCTGTTTTTAGAGACATGGGCCAGGACCACCAGGGAGACAAAGTCATTTCAGAATAGTGATATGCATCTGTTACATCCACCTGAGAGTGCAGCTGGCCTCAGTTTACCATGTCGTTGTCAAAACAGCAGCTCCGGTCGCGCGGCACTCCCTCAGTACCTCTGGGAGCGTCAACCTCGATTTAGCTCTGGAATCTCGCGAGTGGGGCTTGAACCCACAATCCTCTGACTCAGTTGAGAGTTCCACAGCTGAGTAGATGAATAAAACTTCTGGTCATGGGGAAACACTCCATCTGCTGTCACATGACCCTTCTACTTCACGTACAAAGGAGCCTTGCGGTTTATGAGAGGTTTTCGTGGAGTCAGCTGGCACCCAGGTTGAGGACATTCAGGTGGATTTCCTTCGGGAGAGCAAAGAATGGTTCGTCATCCAAGCAGTTTTAATCTCAGATCCAATAAGTACAGCGATGGAATTGTAAATACAAGTGTTCCCCAGTGATGCCCCCCCCCCCCCCCCCGTCCCCTCCTTAACATAACTGTTCTTCTTCAGTAACCAGAAGGAATGCAGACTCCTTGCTCACAGACACTGGGATCAGGGCCTGGTATTTGTCAATACACAGGAACAAATAGAAGGCTTAATTATACAAATCTCTGCAATATATCTGGGCAATGTATGGCAAGGGCATTAGTCAAGGTTGCGGGGGAACATATTTCAGCTCAAATGGGGACGTCGTCGCAGAATCATTACCTCATAGCTTCCTTTTATAAAAAGTAATTTGTTTCCTCAGTTTCCCTTCATTCTGGTGTACTTTCTCCTTTATAATTGGCTGTGGAAGGGAACAGAATTTGCGTTTTGAGTGGCCATGCCATCAAGTCCCATCGCAGTGACATCAGACTGGAAACGGGGAGCTGTGACCGACACTCTGTACGCACACAAGGCTGCTGCATGTGGAATTTCAGCTATCACCACACAATGAAATTTCACACACACCATTCATTAATTCCTCAGCAGCTTCAAAAGATCAAGCAACAAACTGAGAAGAGTTGGTGAAAATACATGTAACATTGAGGGATTGGTGATAATTCAGCTGAATACAGTTCCTGTTTAACACAATGAAGTTCATCTGGAGAATGCAGAGTGCACACACCTATTGGATGCAGAACCTAACCTGTAGGCTTTGATTCCATATTCTCATACATTATTCATTCAATATCTACCTTCCCATCCAATCCTCAATCCATACTCATCTTCCTATCTAATCCTCAACTAATACTCACCTCCTCCTGGTAAGTGGCTCCTAAGGCTTATGACAGCAACTTCGTTGAAGTATGCAGTTTTCCTCTGCACGGTAGCATATTGGTTAGCACAGTTGCTTCACAGCACCAGGATCCCAGGTTTGATTCCCGGCTTGGGTCACTGCCTGTGTGGAGTCTGCATGTCCTCCCCGTGTGTGCGTGGGTTTCCTCCGGGTGCCGTCCGGTTTCCTCCCACAGTCCAAAGATGTGCGGGTTAGGTGGATTGGCTATGCTAAACTACCCTTAGTGTCCAAAAAAGGTTAATTGGGGTTACTGGGTTAAGGGGATGGTGTGGAGGAGGTGTGTGCTTGAGTGCGGTGCTCTTTCCAAGGGCCGGTGCAGGCTTGATAGGCCAAATGGCCTCTTTCTGCACTGTAAATTCTATGATTCAATGATTCATCCAATCCTCAACCAATACTCACCTTCCCATCCAATCCTTAATCAATACTCACTTTCCCATCCAATCCTTAATCAATACTCACCTTTCCCCATATTACTTAATCAATAAACATGGCGTTCACCTGCATTCATAACAGCCAGTCTCTCTAGATTCCAACCTGTTGCTAATCGCCTCTTCAATTGCTCTGTTAATTCAGTAATATATAATGTTAATTAATGACAGCAAATACAGAGACTGTGTACTTAGGTTCCAGATCTGACAGAAAGCTGTTCGGCTGAGATCCAAGACAAAGGTGCACTGAGTCCTCATTAGAGAGTTGCTCCTCACTGATAATGCTGCACTCGTATTCTACACCAATGGAACACTTGCAGTGGCAAATGGACAGATTCTCAAGAGTTTGCTTTGACCATCAGCATCAGGAGCAAAAATGCAATGGTCCAGGATGTTGCCACCCCACCATCAGTCATTATTGTTCATAACTTCACATATCGAGACTTTACAGTCACCAACAATCTGTCACCTTATGCTGAAACCAGCACACACATCACCAAATCGGTAGCCCTTATGTTCAAGCTGAGAAAGAGAGGGTGGAACAACAGCATCCTGACTGAGAACACCAAACTGTGAGTCCACCAAACCTGCGTCCTCTGCGCGCTCCTCTACAGTGGTGAGAACTAGACAACATATACAGGCAGGAGAAAAGATTGAATAGTTTCCACCTCTGCTATCTCAGATGTATCTTTGGTATCTCTTGTCATGGTTACCGACTCAGAGGTCCTGGACTGTGCTAATGCTATCAGCTTACACTCATTGCTCAGCAAGGCATCTGAGCTGGCTCGATCATGTTCATTGGATGGATGACACCTGGACACCCAAAGACCTTCTGTATGGTGAACTGGCCATTGGGTCACAACCTCCTGGGTGTCCGTACCTCTGCTACGAAGACACCTGCAAGTGAGATAGGGAGATGATGGACATTGACACTGACAACTGGGGGGGCAGTCACTGATCATGGCCACTTCCGGAGGCTGACTGTTTGGAAGGATAATGGAAGAGGTGAGCAGAAAACAGGCCAGTGAATCGTGCACCTTCAATATTAAAACATGCTGCTGTGCAGAGGAACCAGAGTGTCCTCGTGCATGAGTCGCAAAAAGTTGGTTTACAGGTGAAACAGGTATTAAGAAGGCAAATGGAGTTTTGTCCTTCATTGCTAGAGGGATGCAACTGTATAAGGTGTTAGTGAGGCCACACCTGGAGTATTGTGTTCAGTTTTGGTCTCCTTACCTGAGAAAGGACGTACTGGCACTGGAGGGAGTGCAGAGGAGATTCACTAGGTTAATCCCAGAGCTGAAGGGGTTGGATTACGAGGAGAGGCTGAGTAGACTGGGACTGTACTCGCTGGAATTTAGAAGAATGCGGGGGTGGGGTGGTGGGATCTTATAGAAACATGTAAAGTTCTGAAGGGAATAGATAGGATAGGTGTGGGGAGGTTGTTTCCACTGGTGGATGAAAGCAGATGTAGGGGGCATAGCCTCAAAATAAGGGGAAGTAGATTTAGGACTGAGTTTAGGAGGAATTTCTTCACCCAAAGGGTTGTGAATCTATGGAATTCCCTGCCCAGCGAAGCAATTGAGGCTCCTTCATTAAATGTTTTCAAGATAAAGATAGATCGTTTGTTTGAAGAATAAAGGGATTAAGGGTTATGGTGTTCGGGCCGGAAAGTGGAGCTGAGTCCACAAAAGATCAGCCATGATCTCATTGAATGGTGGAGCAGACTCGAAGGGCCTGATGGGCCTACTCCTGCTCCTGGTTCTTATGTTCTCAGCCCAGCATCTTCCTCCCAGTAAATGTGGCAGAGATTGCGGTGCTAGAGGTGGAGGGGGGAAGCTCCTGAGTCACACCAGGCGATGCTCAACATAGAGATCACCACAACAGCACAAACCATCATCTTACCCGGTGAAAGGCTGCCATCACCGAAAGATAATAGGATCTTCCATTCACACGGGGATTTTAAACCCGTAAAACGCCCCAGCATTTCAAGAGTGTTGGCCGACAGACGTTGACACCAAACTACATGAGCTATGAGGCCAGGTGACCAGAAAACTTGTTCAAAGGTTTTAAAACTGCACACTAAAGGAGTGGTGAGAGGTCTGGGGTTGGCGGGAGGAAATTTCAGATCACAGTGTTCTTACTCAGCTCACACCTTCGGATCAATGCACTCGTTCCCTTTTTCATTCCTGACTGATTTCCCCTTATTTATCAGCCCAGCGTTGGTGATAAAGGAGGGAGTTCTGCAATGAGGCTGAGATTTGAAGAAATATTTGGCAGGTTTGGGTTTTTGTGTGTGTGGCTTGCGCTGGATTTGGCTTGGTGTTGTGGAAAGTGGAAGAATGTTTTTGCTGAGTTGCGCTCGTCGTGCCAGTTTTAATGGGAGGCAGCTGAGGAACTGAAGTGAGCAGATGCTCCAGTTCAGCTCGCTCGCTCTGTCTGCAGCCATTTCACCTGCATGTCAATGCGGCCTGAGCAATTTGCTGGGAGGATCTTATCAGGGAAATTGTTTGGTGTGTGAAGGACTGCTGGCTGTTTCTGAGGTTCCAACAGTTAGTGTCAGGAGCAGTCGCCGACAGGTTAACCAATAGATCAGCCAGCAGGGTGGTCTGGTTTAGTGAGATTGTTCAACTCCCTTCTCCGACTGACTTTGTTCATTGTGGGAGGAAAAAGGCGGTTATAGCGTTGACGCTAATTTTATTTATTATTTCCCAATTCTTGTTTTCCCAATTAAGAGGCAATTTAGAGTGGTCAATCCACTACTCTGCACATCTTTGGGTTGTGGGGGAGAGACCTACGCAGACAGGGGGAGAATGTGCAAACTCCACCCGGGCAGGACGCGGGGCCGGGATTGAACCCGGGTCCTTAGCGCTGTGAGGCAGCAGTGCTAACCACATGCGCCACCGTGCCGCCCCTCACGCTGATTGTATTCATCATATTTGGTCCAGTCTTTTGGCATTAATTCTTCCAAGGTCCCCCTTCTCCGCTGAACTCTAAGCTTGGATTCAGTTCCACAGCCATCAACTGGCTCAGTACCTCATTCGAAAGGTCACCGTGCTCCCCAAATTGTGAGGTGTTCAGAGGTAATTGACACACGGACTCGCAATCTTCCCACAATAAAGCCCGGAATTCTCTGGCCATCCGCTGGCAGCGGGATTTTCTGGTCCCGCTGGCAGTGAACCCCGCCCCGCGCAGTTTCCCGGCGGTGTGGGGTGGGAGTAGAGAATCTCGCCGCCAGTGAACGCCGCGCCAAGTTTTCCGTCCTCGCCAACAGCGGCAGAGGGGCGGGCGTGCAACGGAGAATGTCCCCAAGATGTCCAAAAGATCTTTCCAACAAGACATCAGTGCACAGTGGTCAGGGGCAGTAACCATTGCTGAGGGGCTGAGGCTAGTTAAACCTATTGGTGCTGCTCAAACATCAAGCTTTTATTCTGAATCCTCCTCTGAACATGAACAACCCCTCCAAAATGTACCATATTAATATACTTTCTGCTGGTTATTTTTGAGCTCATGTTAAACATATAATGGATTGTTGGGGAACAGTGCAGAGTAGCTTTATTACTGGGCTGGCACACTGGAAACCGGGACGCATGATCCTGAGATGGGGGACTGAATTTTCCCAACGTTGGCGGGGCTCCCCAATTGGGGAATATTTCCAGGTCCTGATCCCACGTGGGTTGGAGGTTTACATTCCAATTGAGGGGGGGGGGTGGAGGATCTGGGTGACCGAGGTGGGAGGCCCAATCGGAGGACCTGGAGTGCTGGATGGGTGGCAGCTCCACCAGTAGAGGTGGACATTGCTGAGGCAGGTGGGGGGGGGCGCGGCCACGAGAGCCTTCTACAAATGTGAGATTGAAGAGTCCCACAGCAAGTAGGGCCATCGGAGCATTGACCGTGGACTTTAGCCTTGGCAGTGCCTTTGAGGGGCATGGAGCCTCTACTTCCAATGGTCCTTTGGCCTGATGTCAGAGGGTCGCCTCTAGAGGGCTGTCGGGCTCTGTAAATGGTGAATGTAAATGACCCCTAAATTGGTCCTTTAGTGGTCTGGTTGTTGCCCGCCTCTTTGGAGGGGCTGCCATCTCTCTTCCCCACCTGACCCTTGGGAGTTCCCCTGGAGGAGGAACTGTCTGCAGGACCCATTCCGATGCAGCTTCACCACACTCTCCAACCCCTGCCTACAACCCCAACTATCGCAGGGCCTGGAACATTCAGCTCATGATTTCAAATTCCATCAGATGGGGAATTTAAATTCAGTTATTTCAATAAAATCTGGATCAAAAAGAAGGCATCATTAATGCTGACCATGAACCTACAAAATTGTGTTAAAAAGAACCCTATCTGAGGGGGTTCATTAATGTCCCTTTCGGAAAGGAAATCTGCCATTCTCACCTGGTCTGACCTACATGTGACTGCAGACCCACAATAATGTGGTTGACGCTAAGCTGCCCCCTATAACGGCTGAGCAAGACATTCGGTTGTATCCATGAAGGCTCACGAGGGGCCACGTGATGTAAACGTGGGAGTGGCTGCCTTTTAACAAGCTCTGGGCCACTCATCTTTTAACTCTTAAAAAACTAAATCTGGATGCACAGCCCATAATTATTAGATACTGGTGCGTATGATCTGTTTTATGTTCCTGGAAGATCCTGGTTAAATTTTAGCGACGGCGAGCCTGGTTAGGTTAAGAAAATCCTTGGTCGAATGAAGCGGTGGGAGATGGCTGGAATGAGACCCGGTTCACAGTGGCAGTGGATGGGCCTACGTAACGGTGATGCTGTTGGCATCGAGATGATTGTGAGTGAAGTCGTGGGAAATGGTCCCGGCTCCCCGGCACAAATTATTGGATGAATGGATAAGAATGGATGAAGCGGAGAAGAGATTTGCATCACTCGATAGGGCAGTCTCTCGGAATTCCTGTGGCTTGGCATATCAAATATCCTTGTTGGGTCGGGGAGATGGGTCTGGTGAAGGAGTATTCATGCGCTCGGTCTCCCGAGGGGAGCTGGGGGTGGATTACCAGGCAGGTTTGAGAACTGGCTGCCTATGCTTTCTCTCGATTTGAAGGTTGGCCGTTCTGGGTTCGACAGAGCTCATTGCAACCGGTCTGTGAGCCCTGGTGTTGGTTGGAGCCCCCTACCATTCGTCTTATTTTTTTCTTGTGCTTTGTGTTTGTCGAGAAGGGTTGGAGGTAGCTGGACACGATGGGCCTTCGCCACCCGCCGGGGCCGAGGTGTTTCTTTACTGGTGCTCCAGGACGACGAGATGGCGGAGGTGCGGGGCTTTGGTGGAACTCTGGATGAAACCTGATTGTTGCTCAATGGCCCTGTCATGGCTGTGGCCTTTCCAAACTCCGGGGATGGTTATATTATCCTGCAGTTCATGATTAACCGTGAACTTTGTTCCCTTGTGACCGTATTCCTGATTTTGTGTTATTGTCTTCTACCCTGACAAGTGGGTATGATATATGAGCACAGAGGAGTCTGATGCCTGTTATCCTGTGAAAATCATGCTGAGATGGTGTTGTATGACCTGAGGGCGTGTAGTATTTACCTGTTTCTTTATGTGCTATAATCCAAGCTTTTACACTGAAGCTCATTTATGGTACCCTTCGCTTTATTTAGAAATAAGACGAGTGGTGCCACAGCAGAGCAGTGGGTTGGTATAGCGGTGGGTTGGTATGGAGATAATTGGTACGGTTTGATAGGCTGGCTGATTGGTTATGTCCTGTTCTCTGTGTTCATTAGCTGCCTGTCTGTATCTCATTATGTGCATGGCTGCATATCATGACAGAGACAAGCGAGGTTTGTTATGTTGCCAGTCTTGGTATGATGCAGGAATCCTTGGGGCTAATCTGGTTGTTCCTCACTTTGTGGGGTTTCCTTCCTTTATCCTGATAGCAGAGGCACTGATAACGGGCTTTGATTTGCCTGATTTAATTTTGGAGGGCTTCTCTTATCTTGTCAGGGGGAGGAGGCTTGTATTACCCTCCGAGATATCCCGTTGATAATGTCTTGACAATTCTTCTTCTCCTTATTCGTGGGGTTGAAGATGGTTTAAGGTTTTCTGGTGATGGTGGGGCCTGGATGGTGCTTTGGATATGGATGAAGATGAATGAGGTCTGTTGTGTTGCGAGCCTTAGCATGGTGTAAGAATTCTGGGTTGCTTTATAGAGATGGGTGTACACCATAGGGCCATGTATCTTGGTGCCCTGAGATCCCCTCCTCTATTTGATACCCTTTTATCTTTTTACTCTCCATGCAGAGGGAGATGCCGACCGCAACAATCTGAATCAATTGTATGAATATTTGCTGGTCTTCCTTGTACGTATATGTGGAATAATGATCACTCTGTGCTGTACCTGATTTGGGGGATTTGTTACTATGTTATTCTCTTAAGTCTGTATAAAGATTGTAGACTTCCAGTTAACACAAATACTTTATTCAATGAGTTTGTTCTGTTTCCAGAGCTTAACTAGATATAATACAGTCAAGAGGTATGACCCATGAAGCTAAGGTAAGCTGCCTATGCTGAGCTGTCTGTCTGCTGCTGCTCACTAGCCCTGTGCTTCTGAAAGAGGCGGATCCTCCCTTGGGCTGGACCCTTTATACCCGTCTCTGATGCTGCCCTCTAGTGATGCTGTGGCTGTTACATCTGTCTGTAGTCCCTGGTGTATGTGCAGATGTATGTACAGATGTACAGATCACTACATCCCCCCCCTTTTATTGGAAATGTTTTCAAGACTGGCCTCAAGAAAACTACATAACAAGTGGTGAGAATATGCAAATCTGTGAAAATGATAAAAATAATAAAGAAACAATTAACCTTGTTGTGAGTCCATCGTGAGAAATGTCCACATCCGTCTTGTGCGTGTGTTGAAGTGTCGTTACAAATCTAGCCGTTCGGGTGCCTTACAGCATCTGCTGGAGTGTCTTAATGGTGGTAGTAGGGATGATGGTTTGATGTCATCAAGAGTACTGTCTGGCGTTGTGTGGCGAGGAACGTCCTGTGGACAAATGGACTCGGTCAAGTCCAGTGTGGGAAATACTGGCGTTGTAGGTCAAATCTCTAATAGATCCTGGCGGTTACGGCAAAATAGTACTCCCGCAGACGATTTGACAATGTAGGACCGCGGTGCCTCCTGCCTGATCACCGTGGCTGACTCAGACCATCCGCCTTCTGGGTCCCTGATTCTGATGGTGTCACCGATTGTCAGTGGCTTGAGTGGGAGTGCATTTTGATTGTAGTGTAGTTTCTGTTTGGAGCATAGTGCCCGCATGTCGTCGAGAACCGGTGCGTTGCCGGGGTCTCGGAATTGCTTTGCCGGTAGGGTTGTCTGGATGTCTCTGCCGAAGAGCTTTTGCGCTGGCGACAGTCCTAAGCTCAATGGGGTTGCTCGGTACGATAACAGAGCTAGGTTGATGTCGGAACGTGACTCGGCTGGGCTGATGAGTCGTTTAATGATGTGGGCACCTTTTTCCCCTGTTCCATTTGATTGTGGATAGCGATTCTGTGTCGCACCGTTATCTGACCTCGACTTTTTCCTGTGTTTGTGGTATTGATTCTGTATGTCATCGTTCGTGAAAACTGTTTTGCTTGTTTGTTCTGGAGCAGATGTGAATTTGTGAGATTCTTTATCGTGCCATGGCATGTTTGTAGTCTTGCCAGTGTTTTGCAGTGTGCTGTGGCATTGTCCTTCACGTGCAGAGTTGTACCATGTTGTACAGGTCGTTGTTTCTGTCGTTTCTGTCTTTGTTGCTTTCGTTGTCGTTCTTGTTGTTGTTTTTGTCGCTTCTGTCTTGGTTGTTTTCGTTGGCGTTCTTGTTGTTGTCGTTCTTGTTGTTCATTTTGTCGCGCTTGTTGATTCTGTTTTCGTTGTTTTCGCTTTTATTCTTGTTCTTTTTCTTGTCATGCTTGTTGTTTCTGGGATGCATCTTGTTGCTTTTGTCGTTCTTGTTGCGCTGCATGTTGTTTTTGTTGTTGCTGTTGTTGTTCTTGTTTCTGCTGTGCTTCTTATGGTTTTTGTTGTTCTTGTTGCGCTCACTGAGTGTGCCATGTGGATGACTTGAGTCATTGTCACAGTTATTGGTGTCAGTGTCCTTTGTGGCATCTGCTACATTGAGCGTTTCTTCTTGAGAATTGTGAGAATGATCTGATGTTGCATTGATGTTGGTGACATCAGTCAGTTGTGGTGGATTTGATTCCTCTTCTTTGCTTACTTGGTAATCCTCGTCTAGAGTCATTTCTGGTTCACTTGAATCATCATTCAGTTTTTGGTGCTCCTCTTTTGGAGTCATTTCAGGTTCACTTGAATCATCTGTGATCTCTTTGTGCTCCTTTTCTGGAGTCAAAATCTTCAAGATTTCCATTGACGTGGTCTCTCTGGACTCTTGGGTGGCCATCCTCTGATTATTGAGTGCTTCTGTGCAGACGAGCTGAGATATGTCAGTCTCACTGTGATCCTGCACATCCCGTATGGGAATTGTGATTTCTTCGTCACTTGTCTCACATACAGTGGGTAGACATTCAGTGTCTTCTTCCGGTGCCTCAAATAAGCTTGATAGACCTTCATGGTCTCGCACATGCATGGCGTTCGCTATGGAGTGTTTGCTTGCTTCCATTTTTGAGTCTGTCACCGAGCTGTCTGTGGAGGCTTGCGTCACTCTCTTTGTGGAGTCCTTCATCGCTCTCTCTGTGGAGTCCTTCATCACTCTCTCTGTGGAGTCTGTCATCGCTCTCTTTGTGGAGTCTGTCATCGCTCTCTTTGTGGAGTCTGTCATCGCTCTCTTTGTGGAGATTGTTATCGCTCTCTTTGTGGAGTCGTGCAATGTTCTCGCTGTAGAATCGATCTGTGCTCTCTTAACGGAGTCTTTCTGTGCTCTCTGTGTGGCGTCATCTTCGTCTTGGGTATTACTGTCATCCCATGTATTGACGATCTGCCATGGCACCATGATATTGGATTCATCTACCATGAGAAGAATCGTGTTGAGCTTTTCAACCGTGTTGCTGATGCTGTGATCAGGATCTCCGAATAACTCAGCCATGTCTGAGCAGTATTGTGTGGATTGTTCGTTGGACAAATCATCACTTTTTGTTTCGGAGTTGTGATTGTTCTCTTCATGTTCAATGAACAAATCATCTTCCTGTGTGGAGGCTGGGACCCTTCATGGTGCGTGGACCACTCTCTGTTTCTTGGCGTCAGGCCTCAGCATAAGCCTGCACTCACGAGTCGGGATGTCATATATGCTGGGCTGCAGATTCCCCATTCCGAAGAATTCATCATCGGGTCTTCACGGTACAACACCTCCAGTTGGGGTAGCCATGTCCCAAGATGAAATCTTCGTCTGAGTCGTAGTCTACAAGGACCATATTATCTTCTAGGGCGGTGCTAACTGGTTGTTCCAGGGTGTTGTGAAAGTTATTTTTAACTGCTGGTGTAAGTTTGTGCATTGTTCTGTCTTTTGAGGCAAGAAAATTGGGTTTTGCAGCCTTAAATTTCTTTCTGTTCATTTTCGTGCATTTCCCTTTTAAGTGGGTGTGGTCCTGGTCCTCTGACGTCATGACGCTCGTGACATCATGCGTAGGACTCGATTGCCCATGCGCACACCGAGTTTCCTGTACTGTGCCCTCTTTTCGCCACTGAGCATGTGCGGCTCCTTTCTCAAGATGGCTGCCGCTCAGACCCTCCGTCTTTCTCCGATACAACCCTGCCTCCACCTCGTGGTGAGTGTTCGCACCATTTTTATTGATTTTGTTTTCTAAATGATGATTCTGTGTTTGTAGAGACTCAAAGTACTGATTTTGTTTTTGTTCATAAGCAAGGCATTTTTGTATAGCGATTTCTAGAGTTAGATACTTATTTTGTGAAAGTTCTTCCCTCAAATTTTTATCAGATAGCCCAGAAATTAATTGATGCATTATCACAGTGTCTCTGAAATCAGCATAATCACAGCCTTGGGGTATTAACTTGAGATTTGTAATAAAATCAGAGATGGGCCCTCCATTTCTCTGACAAGAGTTAAATCTTCCCAGCATCTCACCGGACTGACTGTTACAGTGTTCAACAAATGTTTTGAGTATAACATCTACTTGGGTGTTGTCCTCACCTTCTAAGTAATTAAAGCAATTATAGATTTCTCTAGCTTCATGCCCTCCTGTTGAGCGTAGTAGGGCTATTTTTGTTGCGTCAGAGGCAGTGCTTAAATCATTAGCTGTGATAAATATTTGGAACAGCTGTTCAAACATTTTCCAGTTATAACTTAAATTACCGGTTGTTTCCAGCTGCCATGGAGTTCCAACAAGTTCCATTGAATCAGTTAGTCATCGAGGATCCATTTGCTAGCTTTCTGAAATCACTCCTGGTATCATATGTTATTCTCTAAGTCTCAATAAAGATTGTAGACTTCCAGTTAACACAATTTATTTTATTCAATGGTTTCGTTCTGTTTCCAGAACTTAACTAGATATAATACAGTCAAGAGGTATGACCCGTGAAGCTAAGGTAAACTGCCTATGCTGAGCTGTCTCTGTCTGCTGCTGCTCACGAGCCCTGTGCTTCTGAAAGAGGCGGATCCTCCCTTGGGCTGGACCTTTTATATGCTGCCCTCTGTAGCCAGTTAAAATGGCTAACTCCCGATTTAGAATGGCTAACTCCCGATTTAAAATGGCGAACGGCAAAGGCTGATGGGAAAGTCAGCCAACAGGACACAAACAAGCAACTGCAGGTTGAGTGTGTATTTACCTCTGGAAAGGCCAGACAAGATCGATACCGGCAACCATCAACATAAAACACCAGCCATTTGCATATTAATGAGCAATCCCCGGGAACAATGAGCAACATTTAGACACATGAAGCCAAACTAGACTCCGTGGCGCCAGCAGAAGCCTACACAAAGGGAGGTGAACGACCACCTCAGGACCGCCCATCGATCAGGGAACCGCTCCAGCATTGGAGAAAATCGAACCAAGTGATTGGGACGAAGTCCAATCACTTGGAACCAGGTACAGGGTCCGCCCCGAAAGGCGGGAAGCCCCTGGGGACGATAAGAATTAAGCCCAAGTTCAAATCAGTTCCTCTGCTTCTCTTCTGGACCGGGTCACTCAGCAACACGAACCAACCCTTGACAGTGACCGGTCCAGCCATCGCTGATATCTAGTAAGTCTTACTTCCATGCTCGCTACGAGATAGGCGCTCCTAGCAACCAATCTGTACCAACTTTGAATCCCGCAGGCTCAGAACCTGAACGAAAGGCCATTCGTTTCCCTGACCTGGTGGGCCAGTTCCGAGTTAAGTATTGGCCTGTTAGTCGTCGAAGTAGCTTAGACGTAGAATTTATACATGAGTAGTGATTACTGTGTATAATAAATGTGCTTTGATTTAAATCTTACTAAGCGGTGTATTGGATTATTGGTCATTACTCGGACTTGAACCACGTGGCGGTATCATAAAGATACCTGGCGACTCAAGAACAAAGGTGATAAAACAGAGCAATTAAACTGAGGGAAAAGTTAGCAACACCTCTAGTGATGCTGTGGCTGTTACATCTGTCTGTAGTCCCTGGTGTATGTGCAGATGTATGTACAGATGTACAGATCACTACAGTTACATCTTGTGGTTGGATGTAAAACATCCCCTTTTGTGAATTATCTCTGCATTTCTTTTTCTTTATTTTGGGGTTAAAGAATTATTGACTGGATCTTGCAATGGTTCAGGCAGGCTTCTTATCTAAGAAAGAGACCGTATAAAGGATCACTGCTGCCTCTGGTAAGATTGGAATTGGGAGAAGGTACGTTTTGGTGCTCGAACGAGGTGTGAAAATCTTATCCTCTATTGTCTTTGACCATATGACCAGGCGCTACAGGTGACGTTGTGCACCAACCTCACCGTGATTCCATGGTTTTATCCTCTTTCCCCCTCTTTTTCCCCACTTACCCGTTCACCATTTTTTCCCATTATGAAAGGAGGCACCAACTTTAACCCTGTCTTTTTCTGTATTCAGATAGGCTGAAGCATCTTTGCTGTCCTGGACCACGATTGAGGGTCTGCTACGTTGTTAGTAATATTGAAAAAAAACTCTAATAAAAGTATATATATATATATATATGTATTAAAGAAAGCTTAAGGGCAATTATGGATTGTTACAAAAGCTGGTCTTGGCAGCAATGAATTCATGAATAAACAGAATGTTTGAGGCTGTAAAATCTAATTGTAAAAGTGAATACTGGCTGAGTTCATACGTAGGTTAATTAAGAGGGTACAGATCTGGCATTTATTATTGCTTGAGTGCTTGAGCACGGTAAATGTATGTTTAGCTTCTTTATGCATCTCCCCACCCATCCACCCACACCCCGATGCAGAAATTTGCATTTAACTGTGTATGATACTAGAAGTGAGACCATGGCGTGTTTACATAAGTAGAGTTTTTATAAGCCTAGCTCTGTCATCCAGGCATGACATTACACGTACTGAAGCTAGAACTGCCACGCTGAGATCGCCGAACTCAGCAGTAAGGGACCCGATCTGAGACCTCCGGGTCCTTAAGACTCAGTCGCATGCTGCTGCGGCCTGTGCTGGGATCCAGCTTGCGAGGAACTGGAGGAGGCCATTCAGCCCCCCAGCCTTCTCCTGCCATCAATGGTTAATCTGTACCTTAACGTGCCTCAGTAACCCTTGATGCCTTTTCCTGGCTAAATAGAAGTTTACAATTGACCCCTTCACCTCAACTGCTTTTTGGAGGTGAGATTTCCATTACCATTTGTGTGAGAGAGCGCTTCTTCACATTATCCATGAATGGCCTGTCTCCAGTTTAAATGTATCCCCCGCATCAGAGGAAATCTCTATCTACACTAATTGTACTAAGTGGCTCAAAAAAAAATTCCGCAGAGAGCTACATTGACAAACACAATTAACCAATTATGTAAATATATATATATGCGCATATAATATGGAAAGACACTGAATTTTTTAAAATACCATTTGGAACAGGAATAAAGATTTCCCAGTGGGCAGCTTTCTGAGAGACTGCATGGTTTGTGCATTCAAATCCCTGACCTCTGCTCCTGGCTGCCCTGTGCGCCTGACAGTCTCAGAGTAGAGTCGCCTGGAAGAGGAGCGAGGGCCAGCAGTCCGGGTGCAGAAACCAAACAGGTACTGATCGCCTCATCCCGCCGCCCCAGAAATAATCGGTGGAATAAAAGCTTGCTGTGCAACAAGAATATCATTTGGGTGGTTTTAAAAAAACAAAAAGACTTTTGTAAACCTCCCACTGATATATTGTAAAACAAATAATTCTGTTGCAAACCTCAAGGCATGCTGCCTTAAAAACAAATGTTTGATCTCGCTTCCACATCTGTAGAGATTATTCGAAACAGCTGGGAGTGCACGGTACAATTATGGTGCGGCTGTTTGAGTGTGGATCAGCCTGTTTGAGTTCCAGCTGTGAATTCTTCTCATTCCTTCAACTTTTTTTGTAAGTGTCAATATTTAAGCAATTAGGTTACATATTCCGCTAAATAAAGTTTAAAATAAAATATATCTCTCAATTCATCACTTGAATTTCAATGGAAAATTCTTTGAGCCAATAATAAGTCTTAACAAGTCCAACGATGTGCAGGTTAGGTGGATGCTAAATTGCCCCTTCGTGTCCAAAGGTTGGGTGGGGTGGCGGAGATAGGGTTGGGGAATGGGGCTGTGTAAGGTGCTCTTTACCACCTCTCCCCTTTGTTTTCCCATTCCACCCTACATCTGTCGCAGTTTACCCTCTGATTTAAGTTTCTCTGCTGTTTGGTCTTTCACACCGTTTGTTCTCTCTGGGGACTGCCATTAGCACTCTTTCCCCTTGGTTTCTGTGGCCAAGACTCATCTTTCATTCCCCATCCCACAGTATAAATATCTCACATTTTCTATGTCTTTTTGCTTTGACAAAGGGTCACCTGGCCATTTTTCTCCCCACAGATGCTGCCAGACCTGCTGAGATTTTCCAGCATCTTCTCTTTTGGTTTCTTTTCTCTTACGCTGCGCTCCTAAATCTTTGTGCGCTACAATCTGTTTGGACCTGACAGCCCCTCAGAGGCAGGATCACTAAACCACTCTCCAGATTGACATCTGTCACATTAAAAGGGAAAGACAGTAGTTTCTAATAGAATAGAACTTATAGTGCAGAAGGAGGCCATTCGGCCCATCGAGTCTGCACAGACCCTTGGAAAGAGCATCCTACTTAAGCCCACACCTCCACCCCATCCCCGTAACCCAGCAACCCCACCTAACCTTTGGACACTAAGGGACAATTTGGCGCGGCCAATTCAAACCCCGTCTCTGCGTGGGTTTCCTCCAGGTGCTCCGGTTTCCTCCCACATTCCAAAGATGTACAGGTTAGGTGGATTGGCCATGATAAATTGCCCTTAGTATCCAAAAACAAAAGGTTAGGTGGGGTTACTGGGTTACGGGGATAGGATGAAGGTGTGGACTTGGGTGGGGTGCTCTTTCCAAGGGCCGTGCAGACTCGATGGGCCGAATGGCCTCCTTCTGCACTGTAAATTCTATGATTCAATCCACCTAACCTGCAAATTTTTGGACTGTGGGAGGAAGCCGGAGCAGCTGGAGGAAACCCACGCACACACGGGGAGAACGTGCAAAACTCCACACAGTCACCCGAGGCCGGAATTGAACCCGGAACCCTGGAGCTGTGAGGCAGCTGTGCTAACCACTGTGCCACCGTACCGTAAACAAGGTACTCTCTCCAATTTCTGCCAAAACACGATATTAGATATATATATAAATAAAATTAAAAATAATCATGATTATTATTTCCCAGAATTCAGTCCTCGAGAGCCACCATTTTAGGGCCCCTTCTCCAAGGTCTCTGTGACGACACCACTGAGGAGATTGGCTGTTCCCATAATAGAATGACTCAATCTATCCAGGAGGGAGGATTTCAGTGGCAGGATGGGATTGAGCTCAGCAGTAAAGCCTTCCATGCTTTGGCGAGCCTTGCAACAAAAATGGCCACTCAGAAGTGACAGCAGCAGGTGCTGACACCTGTCCAATACATAGCTACATAGAACGTACAGTGCAGAAGGAGGCCATTCGGCCCATCGAGTCTGCACCGACCCACTTAAAGCCCTCACTTCCACCCTATCCCCATATCCCAATAACCCCTCCCAATCTTTTTGGACACTCAGGGCAATTTAGCATGGCCAATCCACCCAACCTGCACGTCTTTGGACTGTGGGAGAAACCGGAGCACCAGGAGGAAACCCAGGCAATACATGCAAATATATGCAACATAAGTCCACAGCTTTAGAAGCTGCAATTGGAGTTGGGAGTAGAGAAATAAAAAAGGATGCAAATTTTAAACATATAATTTAAGTTTTGATTAGAGTTCAGGGGATTTTCACAGTAGCTTCACTTGTGACACTAAGAAAGATTATTTGTTAGTATTTGTCTGTGAGATCTTGCTGTGTACAAATTAGCTGCATTTGTCGAGGGTAACAATGGTGACTATTCTTTGGAATGAATCAACTGACTTTGGGATGACTTAACAATGTGAAAGGCGCTAACAGAGTTGCAGATATTTTATTTTAATCATTCTTAATAGTCTGCATAAATGCAACAATCTCAACTCCCCTCAAACTGCCCTGTTGTGGAAAACCACGACGCTTCCTAATAAATGAACATGAGCACTCAGACCTTACTGTCCCTTCCCGTGTAGAAAATCACTTAAACACTTAACCCAGCCCCCTCCACTCCCCGCCAGCCCGCTGTAATCATTCTGACAGATATTGTGCCTGATGGTGATGGGCTGTCACATAAAGTGGGGAAAGAGAATCAGGATTGGGAGGGTTACATTCTAAACCACACCGAGGTAAGGTGGTGGTGGTGGGGAATCGATCTACTCCAGCTTTGGCACTCTTGTCAGAAAGCCAAGTGCTAAAAAAAAGAAAGAGAAACTCATTGTACAGTCAGTAGCCCTCCAGTGTGCTGAGCAAATGTGCAGCCCCCCCCCCCCCCCCCAATCCCCTTCCCTCCACAACTTACAGTGGAGAGTGAGTCTGTCTCTGGTACATGTCTGGGGGTCAGGGGACTCTGTACCCCACACTCTTCTGCTGAGGACAGAGAGAGACACAAATCTCCCTCTCTCTGTGTAGGCCCCCCCCCTCCTCCCCCTAAACCTAATCCAGAATTAGGGGGGGGGGGGGGGGGGGGGGGGATGGGAACACAGCACACTGGACATGCCATTAGGCTGCTGTCTGCTGCTGGGCAGCCGTCGCCTCGCCTGACATCAAGTTGGGTCACTGGACTGTGTAATTTATTCGGCAGTTTGTATCAGTGCTCCAGAGGGTAAATCTGTCTTCACCATTGTGATACAAATCTGGCACATCCCCCCCCCCCCTCCCCTCCCAACCAGCATCAACAGCAGACGGCAGATTAAGTGTGCTTGGCAAAACTGGTGTTTTGGAAATGTGAAAAGCTCTCCTGTTAAATGGTGTTCATTACGTTTTTCCCCTTGCTTCCTCTCTCTCTCACACACATCTTTCTCCCTCACACTCTCCGAAATCACACACCACTTTCTCCCCCTCCCTCTCTTTCTCCCCCTCCCTCTCTTTCTCCCCCCTCCCTCTCTTTCTCCCCTCCCTCTCTTTCTCCCCCCTCCCTCAATGAACAGGAAAAATCGCTTATTGTCACAAGTAGACTTCAAATGAAGTTACTGTGAAAGAGCCCTAGTCGCCACATTCCGGCGCCTGTTCGGGAGGCGGATACGGGCTTTTTCTCCCCCCCTCACCTCCCCTCCCCCGACTCTCCCCCCTCCCTTCCTCCCCCCCCGCTCTCTCTCCCCCCCCTCTCTTCCCCCTCCCTGTCTCCCCTCCGCTCCCCCTCTCTCACTCCCCTCCCTCCCCCCTCTCTCACTCCCTCCACTCTCTCCCTACCTCCCCCTCCCCTCCCGCCTCTCTCCCTCCCCCTTCTCTCCCTCCCTCTCTCTCTCACCTCCTCCCTCTCTCTCCTCCCCATCCCTCCCCCATCACCCATCTCCCTCCCTCCCCCATCTCCCCTCTCCCCTCATGCTCCCTCCCCTCTCCTCTCATTCTCCCCTCCCTCCACCTCTCCTCCTCCCTCCCTCCCCCTCCCCATCTCCCCATCCCTCACTCCCTCCTCCTCTCTCGCCCCTCCCTCTCGCCTCCCCCCCTCTCCCTCCCTCTCCCCCCTCCCCCCCCCTCTCCCCCCCTCCCTCTCCCCCGCACCCGCCCTCTCCCCCCTCCCTCTCCCCCTCCCTCCATCCTCCCTCTACCCCCTCCCCTCCCCCCTACCCTCCCTCCCTCTCCCCCCGCCTCCCCCAGTCCCTCCCTCTCCCCTCCTCCCCCTCCCCTCCCTCCCTCTCCCCTCCATCCCCCTCCCTCTCCCTCCCTCCCCTCCCTCCATCCCCCTCCCTCCATCCCACTGCCCTCTCTCTCCCTCCCTCCCTCTTTCTCTCTCCCCCCTCCCCCTCCCTCCCCCTCCCCCTCCCTCCCTCCCTCTCCCCCCACCCCCTCCCTCTCCCCCACCCCCCTCCCTCTCCCCCACCCCCCTCCCTCTCCCCCCACCCCCTCCCTCTCCCCCCCACCCCCTCCCCCCACCCCCCCCTCCCTCTCCCCCCACCCCCCTCCCTCTCCCCCCACCCCCCCCTCCCTCTCCCCCCCACCTCCCCCTCACTCTCCCCGCCCACCCCCTCCCTCTCCCCCCACCCCCCCTCCCTCTCCCCACCACCCCCCTCCCTCTCCCCCCACCCCCCCCTCCCTCTCCCCCCACCCCCCCTCCCTCCTCCCCCCCACACCCCCTCCCTCTCCCCCACACCCCCTCCCTCCTCCCCCACCCCCCCTCCCTCTCCCCCGACCCCTCCCTCTCCCCCTCCCTCCCTCTCCCCCTCCCTCCCTCTCCCCCCTCCCTCCCTCTCCCCCCCTCCCTCCCTCCTCCCTCCCTCCCTCCCTCCCTCCCTCCCCTCCCCTCCCTCTCTCCCCCCTCCCCTCCCTCCCCTCTCCCTCCTCCCTCCCTCTCTCTCCCTCCCCTCCCCCTCCCTCTACCGCCTCTCTCCCCCCCTCCCTCCCTCCCTCTCCCCCCCTCCTCCCTCTCTCCCCCCCCTCCTCTCTCCCCTCCCTCTCTCCCCCCTCCCTCTCTCCCCCCTCCCTCCCTCCCTCCCTCTCTCCCCCCCTCCCTCCCTCTCTCCCCCCCTCCCTCCCTACTCTCCCCCCCCTCCCTCCCTCTCTCCCCCCTCCCTCCCTCCCTCCCTCCCTCTCTCCCCCCCCTCCCTCTCTCCCCCCTCCCTCTCTCCCTCCCCCCCCTCCCTCCCTCTCTCCCCCCCTCCCTCCCTCTCTCCCCCCTCCCTCCCTCTCTCCCGCCCCCCTCCCTCCCTCTCTCCCCCCTCCCTCCCTCTCTCTGCCCCCTCCCTCCCTCCCTCCCCCCTCCCTCCCCTCCTCCCTCCGCCCCCCCTCCCCTCCGCCCCTCACTCCCCCCCTCCCTCCCTCCCCCCCTCCCTCCCTCCCTCTCTCCCCCCTCCCTCCCCTCCCTCTCCCCTCCCCTCCCTCCTCCTCCCGCTCTCCCCCTCCCTCCTCTCTCCCCCCTCCCTCCTCCCTCTCTCCCCTCCTCCCTCCCTCCTCTCTCCCCCTCCCTCCCTCCCTCTCTCCCCCCTCCCTCCCTCTCTCCCCCCTCCCTCCCTCCCTCTCCTCCCCCCCCTCCCTCCCTCTCTCCCCCTCCCTCCCTCTCTCCCCCCCTCCCTCCCTCTCTCCCCCTCCCTCCCCCTCCCTCCTCTCTCTCCCCTCCCTCCCTCCCCCTCCTCCCTCTCTCCTCCCCCCTCCCTCCCTCCCCTCTCCCTCCCTCCCTCCCCTCCCCTCCTCCCTCCTCCCTCCCCTCCCTCTCCTCCCTCCCTCCCTCTCTCCCCCCTCCCTCCCTCCCTCTCTCCCCCCTCCCTCCCTCCCCCTCCCTCTCTCCCCCTCCCTCCCTCTCTCCCCCCTCCCTCCTCCCCCCTCCCTCCTCCCTCTCTCTCCCCCCTCCCTCCCCTCTCTCCCCCTCCCTCCCTCCCTCTCTCCCCCCTCCCTCTCTCCCTCTCTCCCCCTCTCCTCCCTCCCTCCCCCTCCCCTCCCTCCTCCTCTCTCCCCCCTCCCTCTCTCCCCCCTCCCTCCTCTCCTCCCTCCCTCCTCTCTCTCCCCCCCTCCCTCGTCCCTCCCCTCCTCCCCTCCCTCTCTCCCCTCCCTCCCTCTCTCATCCCTCTCTCCCCCCCCTCCCTCTCTCCCCCCTCCCTCTCCCCCCCCCCCCTCCCTCTCCCCCCATCCCTCCCTCTCTCCCCCTCCCTCCCTCCCTCTCTCCCCCTCCCTCTCTCCCTCTCTCCCCCCTCCCTCCCTCCCTCTCTCCCCCCTCCCTCTCTCTCCCCCCTCCC